>NC_058093.1:107221969-107525000 GCF_020171115.1 Neogale vison | reverse complement strand
GAGCAGAGAGCCTGATGTGGGGCTCTATCCCAGGACCCTGAGATCATGACCTGAGCCAAAGGCAGAGGCTTAACCCTCGAGTCACCCAGGAGCCCCTCTGTAGACTTTAGACTTACACTTATTTTTCCCTTCTTTCTCTTTTTTTTTTTTTCCAATTTATTTATTTTCAGAAAAACAGTATTCATTATTTTTTCACCACACCCAGTGCTCCATGCAAGCCATGCCCTCTATAATACCCACCACCTGGTACCCCAACCTCCCACCCCCCCCGCCATTTCAAACCCCTCAGACTGTTATTCAGAGTCCATAGTCTCTCATGGTTCACCTCCCCTTCCAATTCACCCAAATTCCCTACTCCTCTCTAACACCCCTTGTCCTCCATGCTATTTATTATGCTCCACAAATAAGTGAAACCATATGATAATTGACTCTCTCTGCTTGACTTATTTCACTCAGCATAATCTCTTCCAGTCCCGTCCATGTTGCTACAAAAGTTGGGTATTCATCCTTTCTGATGGAGGCATAATACTCCATAGTGTATATGGACCACATCTTCCTTATCCATTCATCCGTTGAAGGGCATCTTGGTTCTTTCCATAGTTTGGCGACTGTGGCCATTGCTGCTATAAACATTGGGGTACAGATGGCCCTTCTTTTCACGACATCTGTATCTTTGGGGTAAATACCCAGGAGTGCAATTGCAGGGTCGTAGGGAAGCTCTATTTTTAATTTCTTGAGGAATCTCCACACTGTTCTCCAAAGAGGCTGCACCAACTTGCATTCCCACCAACAGTGTAAGAGGGTTCCCCTTTCTCCACATCCTCTCCAACACATGTTGTTTCCTGTTTTGTTAATTTTGGCCATTCTAACTGTTGTAAGGTGATATCTCAATGTGGTTTTAATTTGAATCTCCCTGAGGGCTAATGATGATGAGCGTTTTTTCATGTGTCTGATAGCCATTTGTATGTCTTGATTGGAGAAGTGTCTGTTCATATCTTCTGCCCATTTTTTGATGTGTTTGTCTGTTTCGTGTGGGTTGAGTTTGAGGAGTTCATTATAGATCCTGGATATCAACCTTTTGTCTGTACTGTCATTTGCAAATATCTTCTCCCATTCCATGGGTTGCCTCTTTGTTTTTTTGACTGTTTCCTTTGCTGTGCAGAAGCTTTTGATTTTTCCCTTCTCTTTGCTGAAAGTTCTTGGAGATGTAATCTCACAACAACTGTCACACGAGAGCTTGATTTGTTAATTTAATTAGCTCAGGGGTGAGCAAAATGAAAGGAAATGGCTTTCTCTATGCTTTTGCCATAGTTAACATAGGTTCCATTCATAATGATGTATTGATTAACTGCAACTCAACTTGGAATAAATTTACACTATTTTTGCCTTTTGAAGGGTTTGGTACTGTGGGGATGTGATGATCCTTCTCTACATTCATAACATGTTAGAATTTTTGTTTCAACTAGTTATGTCCCGTATGGCTCTCTTGGAGTTCTCTCAATTTCCTGCTTTCTTTTCCTTTCTCTTCTTTTCTTTCTTTTTTTTTTTTTCACTGAAAATTTTTTTAAGATAATTGTAGATCCACATGCAATTATAAGAAACAATACAGAGAGATCCTGTGTATTTCTTACCCAATTTCCTCCCCTGGTACCTTGCTGCAAAACTATAGTACAATATCATCCAGAATGATGACTTTGATACATCCTCCAAGTGGAATATTTACCTTACAAAAATTTATGTTGCTTTTTTATAACCATGCCTGTTTCCCTCTTGCCCCCACTCCTCTTCCTAAAAATCAGTAATCAGTTCTTCATTTCTATAATTTTGTCATTCCATAATGTTACATAAGTGAAATCATATAATATGTAACATTTTTGTGTTTGCTGTTTCACTCATCATAATTCTCAGCTTTACCAGATTCTTCTGTGTCAGCAGTTGATTCCTTTTTATTACTAAATAGTATCCCATGGTAGGGATGCACAACAGTTTAATTTTTTACCCATTAAAGAACTTGGTGGTATTGTTTGGGGCTTTTATGAATAAAGCTGCTATAAAGATTCATATTCAGGTTTTAGTGTGGACAACACATGTCTTCACTGATTTTGGTTAAAATCCTAGGAGTGTAATTGATGGGTAGCAAGATAATTGCATGTTTAGTTTATTTATTTATTTATTTATTAAGAAACTGTCAACTGTTTTACAGAGGCGTACAACATATTAAATTCCCAATGATGGCTGCTGTCACTATTTTTATTTTAACCATTCTGATAAGTGTGTAGTGATATCTCATTAAGGTTTTAATTTGCATTTCCCTAATGCCTAATGATGTTGAACATCTTTTCATGTGATTATTTTGCTAACTGTATATTTTTTTAAGGAAATGTCCCTTCATATTTTCTGCCCATTTTTTCAAAAGGAATTTTTTTTGAGTTTTGAGGTTTTATACATTCTAGATATTCTTTTTTTGACATGTTGTTTGCAAATATTTTCTCTCATTCTGTAACTTGCCTTTTCATCCTTGTTGTAGCGAGATATTTTGGAGGACAACAGTTTTTCATTTTTATGATGTTTGATCTTTCAATTTTTCCTTTATGGATCTTAATTTTGGTGACAAAGTCTGAGAATTCTTTACCTAGACATATTTTATGAGTTTTTCTTCTATGTATATCTTTTCTTTTTTCAAGAGAATTAAGACTTTATTTTCTTGTTTCACAAATAACCTTGTTTTAATTGGTTGTTTTTTAGTAATTAGTCAAAGAGACCAAATCCCATATCATTGTCTGACTCCTCGGACTCTTCCTGTGCTTCAGCCTTGGCTGGGGCTGCTGTAGCAGCAGGTGCAGCAGTGGTGCCAGCAGCCATGGGGGCAGAAGCCACAAATGCAGATGGATCAGCCAAGAAGGCCTTGACCTTTTCAGCAAGTGGGAGGTGTAATCAGTTTCCACAGACAAAGCCAGAACCTCCTCTATGCGTTGATGATAGAATGGGGCACTGATGGAATAGCCTGGTACCCTATCTGCAGACATATGCTGGCAACATTGCAGACACCCTTCAGGAAGTGAGACAGCACAGTTTCCTCCATGATATCAAGCACTTCAGGGTTTGTAGATCATGCCATTGACAAACACTTGCTAATGATCAGTCCAAAGGAGAAGGGGGAGGTGTTCAGCATGTTCAGCAGTTTGGTTTTGCTGGCTCTCACTTGGTCTCCTGTCTTAATCACCTGCACATCACTCAGGATTTCAATGGTGCCTCTGAAAATTTTAGTGGTGATGCCTAAAGCCTGGAATAAGTATGTCTTCTCGTGCCCCAGACCAGTGTTCTGGGCCGGCACAGTGACCTCACTTGGGGCTATGGCACCAGCATGGGTGTCCCCTGGCATCTTATTGGCCAGCATCATGCCCCTGATCTCAGTGAGGTCCACCTTCATGAACAAAAAGCCCACATTCTCCCAGATATGAGGTAACAGTTTTTCCAGATCTGGGTTCTTCTCCAGATGTCCTCAGATGGCATTGCACATCATGGTGCTCTTTCCCATCAGCAGGACAGCATTACTGCAGAGGGACCTGCTGATCTGTTGCATCTGTTTTGAACTCATATTGTCTGCTCCCACAATGAAACATTTTGGATAATCATCCAAAAGTTGGATGTTCTTAAGGAAGTAGTTGGACTTCCAGGTCACTCTGTCTTCCCTGGGTATCATGACGGTGTGTCAGAGATTGCCATGCAGGGTTTCAAAACCACACCACTCTCATGAGGATATCCTAATAATTTTATATTTTTATATTTTATATTTAAGTCTTTGATTCATTTTGAGTTGTTCTTTTTAATATTTAATACTTAGATCAAATCTTAGGGTTTGCCCTCAAATGTTCAATTTTTCTAGGTTGCCCCATTTGTTTCTTGTAATTGTTGATAGTAGTCTCTTACAAGCATTTGTATTTCTTTCATATCAGTTGTAGCTTCTCTTTATCTTTTATTTCTAATTTTATTTATTTAAGCCATCCCTCTCTGGGTTTTTGTTGTTGTTGTTGTTTATTTATCAAAAAATAATATTGATCCATCTTATAGTTTCTGTTTCATTTATTTTCTCTCTGATATTTTTTATTTCCTTCTTTCTGCTAACTTAGGGCTTTGTTTGTTCACTTTTTTTCTAGTTCCTTGAGACTTACCATTAGAGTGTTTATTTGAAATATTTTGTTGTTTTCTTGAAATAAGCATCATCATTATAAGCTTCTCTTTTTGAACTGCCTTTGCTCATCCCACAGATTTTGATATATCAAATTTCATCTGTTTCAAGTTTTTTATTGATTTCTTCTTTGACCCATTCGTTTTTCAGTAGTATCCTATTTAATACCCATATATTTGTGATTTTTTTCCAGTTTTCTTCTTGTAATTGATTTCTAGATTCATATAACTATAGTTAGAAAAGATGCTTGATATGACAGCATTCTTCTATTCAATGAGATGTATTCTGGAGCCTTACATATGATCTGTCCTGGAGTATGTTCCATGTGCACTTCAGAAGAATGTCTAGTCTGTTGCTTCTTTTAGCCAGTCTTTAAGGACAGGCTTGCTATAGACAAAATCTTTTAGTTTTCCTTTTCTTAGAGTTCTTAAATTCATTTCCGAAACACATGTTCATTGTATATAGAATTTATGCTAGTAGTATTTTTCTCGACACTTGAAATATATTGTTCCATTTCCTTCTGGTTTCCATGATTTCTGATGAGAAATCTTCCTTATTCTTATTTTTTTTTTCTTCCTATATGTAAGGTGCCATTTTTCTCAGGCTGCTTTTAAGGATTTTTCTTTATCTGTGGCAGTCAGAGGGTCAATTATAACGTGTTCTAGTATGATTTTGTTCAAGTTTTCCATTTAGAATTTACTCAGCTTTTTGTATTTGAGGTTTATGACTGTGGTGGCTAATTTTATGTGTCAATTTGACTAGGCTAAGGGATGCCTAGGTAACTGGGAAAACGTTACTGGCAGGCAGATCAGTGAGAGCATTTCCAGAAGAGATGAACAATTGAATCAGTAAACTGAGTAAGGAAGAAATGCCCACACCAATGTGAGTGAGCATTATCGAATCAACTAAGCCATAAAATAGAATGAAAAAAGTGAAGGAGGGCAAATAGTTTCTTCCTTTCTCGTTGAGCAAGGACATCCATCCTCTTCACCCCTTGGACATCAGCATTCCTGATGCTTAGGTCTTCAAACAAAGACTTACACCAATGGCCTTCTAGCTTTTTAGACCTCCAGTTCTCAGAGATTCACACGTTTTTTGTTTGTTTGTTTGTTTTTGTCTCCCCCCCCACCCCCGATTTCATGCCATTGGTCTCAGGACATTGGACTAAATCATACCACTGTCATTCTTGGTTATCTAGTTTTCAGAAAGCAAATGTGGGACTTCTTAGTCTACATAACCATGGGAGACCATTCCTGTAATAAATCCCCATTTGTAAGTATCTATCTATCTATTATCTATCTATCATCTGTTTATCTATCTGTCTTGTTAGTTCTGTTTCTTTGGAGAAACCTAACACCATGTCTTTCCAAATATTGGATGTTGTCAGCTATTATTTCTTGGAATACATATTTAGCCTTACTCCCTTTCCTTTTTCTTTAGGATCCTAAAATATGAATGGAGCATGTCCTTGAATCTCTGTGTTTTTCTTTAGTCTGATAGGTCTCTGCTGCTCAGCTTGTGTAATTTTTGTTTTTCTATCTTCTATCTCACTGATTCTCTCCAATTTTTCCCCCTACTGCTGCTGAGTTCATCCACTATGCTCTTTTTATTTTATTTATACATAAATTTTTAAGTTTTAGATTTTCCATTTGGTGGTTCTTTATATCTTTTTATGTTTTTCTGAAAATTTTTATTTCATCTGTTAAGGCTTTCTTTTCTTATTCTGCTGTTGAAACCATCCACTGAGATCTTTGTTTTTGTCAATTTTAGTTCTACTATTTCCGTTTAGTTCTTTACATCTTCTTTGCTGAAGCTTTATTTTTATTTTTTTTTATTTGTAGCTTGTTCATATTTTCTCATTAAAGCATTTTTTATTATGGATGCTTTAAAATCTTATTAGTTTGTCGCCCTCGACCCGCAAGGATGACAAAAAGCCCTGGTTCAGATGTATCTTCTCTCTCTTTATTTCCGCAAGTCTACACACTTATATACGTTTACATGACCAATCAGCGAGCAGGGTGACCAATAAGGGGCCAAGCAATGGGGAGAGCCAATGAGAGTCCTGTTACTATGCTGATTAAATTTGAAACAGCCAATGACTATGTCCTCCTTTAGGCGGGCTTCACCAGAATGTTCGTTGTTTACTTGCAGCGTATTTTGCTGGCAGTGAGCCAAGCGCCATCTTGTAATGGCGGGGACTTTCCCGGCCGGAGGTGGTCCCTGACATTAGCTAATTCTAACATTGCTATCATCTTTGTGTTGACATTTGTTAATGGTCTTTTTCTCATTCAGCTGGAGAAATTCTTAGTTCTTGGTATGAAAAAGAATTTTCTATTGAAACTTGGACATTTTATATTATTAAACTCCAAGTCTTGGGGCACCTGGATGACTCAGTGGGTTAAGCCTCTGCCTTTGGCTCGGGTCATGATCTCAGAGTCCTGGGATCCAGACCCACATCAGGCTTTCTGCTCAACAGGGAGCTTGCTTCCCCCTTTCTCTCTGCCTTCCTCTCTGCCTACTTGTGATCTCTCTCTCTCTCAAACAAATAAATAAAATCTTGAAAAAAGAAAACAACCTCCAAGTCTTGTTTACATCTTCTCTTTCATTTGGCTTTAGTGACACCATTCTGGAAGGGGAAAGAAGGAGGTGCTGTGTCATTACTGCCAGATGAAGTTAAAATTTAGATTGTTCCTCAGCATTTGTTGATAACCAAGGAGGATGTTTCTGGTTAGTGCTTGGCTGTGTTTGGTCTTCTGCCCCTCCATGTGGTCACCACTAACACAGTGGTAAGAACAGCCTTGTTGAAAAGGCCATTTGGGCAACTGTAAACAACTTAGTTAGACCTCTTCTGATATCACCCCATTTAAGAAGAAAATGTGGACTTCATTATTGCAAAGAGGGGTAGAATTCCAGGCTCTTCACGGACTATTCATGTGTGTGTGTGGTTTTTTGTTTTGTTTTGTTTTGTTTTTATCTTTACCCTTTAGTTTCCTTATATTTGCTTTTATGTATAATGCTCAGGATTTTAAGTCGTACTTTGTGGAAAGAATAAGGAAAAGTATGTCTACTCACCCTTCCCATAAACAGAAATCCAGTTTCCTTTTAAAAGAGTGTATAGATGTAAGCATAATTTATTTTTTAAGTTGGAAGATTGAGCTTATCTTTTTTCTTCAAATTTTAAAAATGAATGAGTGAAGTAGAATGCGGAAAACACAAGGTTTGGGAAAGTCAAATGCTGCTGCAATTTTTGCTCTGCCACTTTTACACTATGTAAACTCAGCAATCTAATTTCCTCAAGTTTTAGTTTTCTCTTATGAATATATGAGGAAAACTGAAAGTAAGAATAGACACTTTTTAATGTTACCTTTAATATTGAAATAATCCTCTGTAAAATATCTGGCATGTGGTAATTTTCATAATGTTAAAATTTGGGATGCCTGGTCTCTCAGTTGGTTAAGCATCTGCCCTTAGCTCAGGTCATGATCCAGGGTCATGGGATCAAGCCCCCCATCAAGCTCCTTGTTCAGCGGGGAGCCTGCTTCTCACTGTGCCTGCTATTCCATTTGCTTGTACTCCCTTTCTTTGACAAATAAACAAATAAATTCTTTTAAAAATTGTTAAAATTTTCCATTTAAATGAAAACAAAAATTAGTCCCCCCAAAATAGAGTGTACTTCTTTTTTTCACATTTCTAAATTCATTTTTTTTTGTGTAATATTGGTGATTGTGTGATTTCTGTTGCTTTCTTATTTCATTACAATATTTGAAAGAAATTTTTAAAATGTAGTTATTACTTTACCCAATTATAATTTTATTAAATAATAGACAACCAAATTAAATTACTTTGAGCAGTTGTAAACTGTTGAGAATTTATAATTTACTTTGAGATGGAATATTTACATGTGTGTGTGTGTGTGTGTGTGCTTTCTTTCTTTTTTTTAAATTTATTTTCAGTGTACCAGAATTCATTTTTTATGCACCACACCCAGTCCTCCATGCAATACATGCCCTCCATAATACCCACCAGACCTCTCCAACCTCCTCCACCCCACTGTCCCTTCAAAACCCTCAGATTGTTTTCCAGATTCCATAGTCTCTCATGGTTCATATTCCTCTCCAATTTCCATCAACTCCCTTCTCCTCTCCATCTCCCCATGTCCTCCATGTTATTTGTTATGCTCCATAAATAAGTGAAACCATATGATAATTGACTCTCTCTGCTTGACTTATTTCACTCAGCATAATCTCTTCCAGTCCCATCCATGTTGATACAAAAGTTGGGTATTCATCCTTTTTGATGGAGGTATAATACTCCATTGCATATATAGGCCATATCTTTTTTATCCATTCGTTTGTTGAAGGGCATCTTGTCTCTTTCCAAAGTTTGGCAACTGTGGCCATTGCTACTATAAGCTTTGGGGTAGAGATGGCCCTTCTGTTTACTACATCTGTATCTTTGGGATATATACCCAGTAGTGCAATGGCAGGGTCATAGGGAAGCTCTGTTTTTAATTTCTTAAGGAATCTCCAGACTGTTCTCCAAATTGACTGTACCAACTTGCATCCCACCACAGTGTAAGAGGGTTCCCCTTTCTCCACATCCTCTTCAACACACATTGTTTCCCGTCTTGCTAATGTTGGCCATTCTAACTGGTTTAAGGTGATATCTCAATATGGTTTTCATTTGAATCTCCCTGATGGCTAGTGATGATGAACATTTTTTCATGTGTCTTATAGCCATTTGTTTGTCTTCATTTGAGAAGTGTCTGTTCATATTTTCTGCCCATTTTTTGACATGATTATCTGTTTTGTGTGTGTTGAGTTTGAGAAGTTCATTATAGATCCTGGATATCAACCTTTTGTCTGTAGTGTCACTTGTGAATATCTTCTCCCATTCCGTGGGTTGCCTCTGTTTTTTTGACTGTTTCCTTTGCTGTGCAGAAGCTTTTGATCTTGATGAAGTACCAAAAGTTCATTTTCGCTTTTGTTTCCTTTGCCTTTGGAGACTTATCTTGAAAAAAGTTGCTGTGGCTGATATCGAAGAGGTTACTGCCTATGTTCTCCTCTAGGATTCTGATGGATTCCTGTCTCATCTTGAGGTCTTTTATCCCTTTCGAGTTTATCTTTATGTACAGTGTAAGAGAATGGTCGAGTTTCATTCTTCTACACATAGCTGTCCAGTTTTCCCAGCACCATTTATTGAAGAGACTGTATTTTTTCACTGTATATTTTTTCCTGCTTTGTCGAAGATTATTTGACCATAGAGTTGAGGGTCCATATCTGGGCTCTCTACTTTGTTCCACTGGTCTATGTGTCTATTTTTATGCCAGTACCATGCTGTCTTGGTGATCACAGCTTTGTAGTAAAGCTTGAAATCAGGTAACATGATGCCTCCAGTTGTTTTTCTTTTTCAACATTTCCTTAGCAATTTGGGGTCTCTTCTGATTCCATACAAATTTTAGGATTATTTGCTCCAGCTCTTTGAAAAATACTGTTGGAATTTTGATAAGAATGTCATTAAAAGTGTATATTGCTCTAGGCAGGATAGACATTTTAACAATGTTTATTCTTCCGATCCAAGAGCATGGAATGGTCTTCTATCTTTTTGTGTTTTCTTCGATTTCTTTCATGAGTGTCTGTAGTTCCTCGAGTACAGATCCTTTACCTCTTTGGTTAGGTTTATTCCCAGGTAACTTATGGTTCTCGGTGCTTAGTAAATGGAATCGATTCTCTCATTTCCCTTTCTGTATTTTCATTGTTAGTGTATAAGAAAGCAATTGATTTCTATATATTGACTTTGTATCCTTCCACCTTATTGAATTGCTGTATGAGTTCTAGTAGTTTGGGGGTGGAATCTTTTGGGTTTTCCATATAAAGTATCATGTCATCTGTGAAGAGAGAGAGTTTGACTTCATTTCCAAATTGGATACCTTTTATTTCTCTTTGTTGTCTGATTTCTGTTGCTAGAACATCTAATACTATGTTGAACAAGAGTGGTGAGAATAGGCATCCTTGTCGTGTTTCTGATCTCAATGGGAAGGCTGTGAGCTCTTTCCCATTGAGGACGGTATTTGCTGTGGGTTTTTCATAGCTTGATTTTATGAAGTTGAGGAATGTTCTATATATCCCTATACTTTGAAGTGTTTTAATCAGGAACAAATGCTGTATTTTGTCAAATGCTTTTTCTGCATCAACTGAGAGGACTATGTGGTTCTTCTCTCTTCTCTTATTGATTTGTTCTATCACATTGATTGACTTGTGAAGATTGAACCATCCTTGCAACCTAGGGATGAATCCCACCTGGTCATGGTGGATAATCTTTTTAATGTGCTATTGGATCCTATTAGCTAGGGTCCTGTTGATAATCTTAGCATCCATATTCATCAGGAATATTGGTCTGAAATTCTCCCTTTTTGGTGGGGTCTTTGCCTGATTTGGCATCATGGTAATGCTGGCTTCATAGAAAGAGTCTGGAAGTTTTCCTTCTGCTTCAAGTTTTTGAAACAGCTTCAGGAGAATAGGTGTTATTTCTTCTTTGAAAGTTTGGTAGAATTCCCGAGGGAATCCATCAGGTCCTGGGTTCTTGTTTTTTGGGAGCTTTCTTGATCACTTCTTCAATCTTGTTACTAGATATCAGTCTATTCAGGTTGTCAATTACTTCCTGGCTCGATTTTGGAAGTTTATAGTTTTCCAGGACTGCATCCATTTCATCTAGTTTGCTTAACTTACTGGCATATAATTGTTGATAATAACTTCTGATGATTGTTTCTGTTTCCTTGGTGTTAGCTGTGATCTCTCCTTTTTCATTCATAATTTTGTTAATTTGGGCCTTTCTCTTCTTTTGGATTAGTTTGGCCAATGGTTTATCAATCTTATTGATTCTTTCAAAAACCAGCTTCTAGTTTCATTGATGTGTTCTATTGTATCTCTAGTTTCTATCTCATTGATATCTGCTCTAATCTTGATTATTCCCCTTCTTCTGGGTGGAGTTGGCTTAATTTGTTATTGATTCTCCAGTTCTTTAAGGTGTAGAGACAGCTGGTGTATTTTGGATTTTTCAGTTTTTTTGAGGGAAGCTTGGATGGCTGTGTATTTCCTTCATAGGACTGCCTTTGCTGTATCCCATAGGTTTTGGGCCGAAGTGTCTTCATTCTCAATGGTTTCCATGAATTGTTTAAGTTCTTCTTTGATCTCCTGGTTGATCCAAACATTCTTAAGCAAGGTGGTCTTTAGCTTCCAGGTATTTGAGTTCTTCCAAACTTTTCCCTGTGATTGAGCTCCAGTTTCAAAGCATTGTGAACTGAGAATATGAAGGGAATAATCTCAATCTTTTGGTATCATTTGAGCCCTGATTTGCGAAGAAGTATGTGGTCTATTCTGGAGAAGGTTCCATGTGCCCTCGAGAAGAATGAGTATTCTGTTGTTTTAGGGTGGAATGTTCTATATACATCTATGAGGTCCATCTGGTCCAATGTGTCTTTCAATGCTCTTGTTTATTTATTGATTTTCTGCTTCGATGATCTGTCTATTACTGAAAGTGGCATGTTTAGATTTCCTACTAATAATGTATTCATATCAATATGACTCTTTATCTTGATTAACAGTTTTCTTATGTAATTGACTGCTCCCATATTGGAGGCATAAACATTTACAGTTGTTAGATCTTCTTGGTGGATAGTCCCTTTAAGAATTATATAGTGTCCTTCTGTATCTCTGACTACAGTCTTTAGTTTAAAATCTAATTTATCTCATATGAGAATCATTACCCCAGCCTTCTTTTGAGGCCCATTGGCATGAAAGGTGCTTCTCCTTCACTTTCAATTTGAGTGTATCCTTAGGTTCAAAATGGGTCTCTTGTAGACAACAGATGGATTGGTCCTGTTTTTTTAATCCAATCTGCCACCCTGTACCATTTTATGGGCACATTTAGGCCATTCACATTGAGAGTGATTATTGAGAGATAAGTTTTTAGTGACATCGTGTTACCTTTGAAGTCTTTCTTTCTGTAGATTGTCTCCATATATTTCAGTTCAATGATATTCTTAGGATATTTCCTTTTTTATAGAACCCTCCTTAATATTCCCTGCAGTGTCTGCTTTGTGGTTGCATACTTTTTTAAACCTTGCCGGTCTTGGAAGCTCTTTATCTCTCCATTCATTTTGAATGTCAGTCTTGTTGGATAAAGTATTCTTGGATGCATGTTCTTCTCATTTAGTGCCCTGAATATGTTTGCCAGCCCTTTCTGGCTTGTCAGGTTTCTGTGGAGAGGTCTGACATTATTCTGATGTGCTTTCCTCTGGTAAGGAACTTCTTTGTCCGAGCTGCTTTCAAGAGCTCCTGTCTACAATTATGATTTATCATTCTCACTATCAGGTGAGATAGAAAGATAGAGATAGAAAGACTTGAGGTCTTTCTAGATTCAATAATCTCGAGGGGAGACCATTCTGCCTCTAGTACAGGAATGGTGGCTCCATTCACGAGACTGGGAAAATTTTCATGGAGAATTTGTTCAACTATATCTTCTAGTCTTCTTTCTTTCTACCCGCCCCCCTCCAGGGATTCCAATAATTCTGATGTTGGAACATTTCATGGCATCATTTATTTCCCTAATTCTGTTTTTGTGGCTTCTAAGCCCTTTGTTCCAGGCTTCCTCCTGATCTTTTTTCTTTATCTGTTTGTCCTCCAGATCACTAATTCTATCTTCTGTCTCAGTTACCCTAGCTTTTAGAGAATTTAGATTAGATTGGAACTCATTCAGAACATTGTGAACTTCATCCCTGGTGGCTTTCACTTCTGGCCTATTCAATTCCATTTTGTCATACATGGCGTTCTCCAACCTAGTTATTGTCTTGAAAACTATTAGCCTGAATTCCCTTTTCAACATATTGTCTATGTCCATAGCCATTAGCTCTGTTGCAGAAGGTCCAGCCTCTAAATTTTTCTTCTGTTGGGCATTCCTCCTCCTAGTCATCTTGGTGAGAGATGGCTGAACAGATGTAGCTGAATGTATTGACTGTGGTGCAGTCAAGGTGCACCCTGGAACACTTTTGAGCAATCAAGAGTCCCCACCCAAAAGAAAGAAAAAAAGAGAGAGAGAGAGAGAGAGAGGGGAGGAAAAAGAAAGATAAAAGAGAAGACCCAGCCCAAATGGGCCCCAAGGTAAGGTTTATGAAGTATACAAACAAAAACAGACAAACAAAAAGACTGATAAAAGTAGATGACAAGAGAAAAAAAGATATATAAAAACAAAACAAACAAATAAAAAAAGAACCTCATTGAAAAGAACCCCAAGTATAAGATTTATATACTACCAGGACAAAAACAAATACACAGAAACAAATACACAGATTTTTAATCCAATCTGCAACTCTGGTGGAAGAAAAAGATGGGAGAGTGGTTATAAATTATCAGTGTGGGTGAGGAAGGTTATTTTGATTCTTCCTGGATGTATTTTGATATCTTTGTTTAAGGACTCAACTTTCCTAAGATAAAGGGGGATTGAAAACTGATTTACCTATAGGGGTAACATTAATTGAGTAAAGGAGATTACCTTTAAGTATAACTCTATATGAATATTAAAAAATAAAAATAAAAAAAATAAACTAAACTAAAATAAAATTTAAAAAAATTAAAAAATAAAAAAGCAAAAGAAAAAAAGGTATATGTATCAAAAAGTTCAGGTTAAAAGGTTATTATGGAATTTGATATACTGGACATCTCACTGTGATGGTAAATAGGTTAAAAAATTATCTATATAAAAAATAATGAACCAGAATAGTAGGAACAAATTAAAAATGAAAGTTGTATCTATAAAGTAACAGTGGTTGTTCTCTTGTCTTCTTCTTTTTTTTTTTTTTTTTTTTTCCGTTGGCTTTCTGGGGAAGGGGCTTGCCATGTGGGTTTTTAGTTCACTGTTCCCTGAGTTAAGTCCTCCTGCCGGCATCAAGGGGGTGGGCTCTGAGGAAAGCAGTTTTTCAGGCTTTTGTTCTCTGGAGGATTTGTTTGTTTGTTTGTTCATT
Organism: Neogale vison; assembly: GCF_020171115.1. Taxonomy (NCBI): domain Eukaryota; kingdom Metazoa; phylum Chordata; class Mammalia; order Carnivora; family Mustelidae; genus Neogale; species Neogale vison. The sequence continues at coordinate 107,510,793 of NC_058093.1, read as the reverse complement.
TGTTTTCTCTTGCCTTGGCAGCTTTTGGTGATTTTTGGAGGTTTAGAGGAAAGCAAACTGCCCCCAGATCTACCTCTCAGAGAGAAGCCTCAGTCTGTTCCCCTCTGGGTACTCCAGAGCACATAAATTCCCCCTTGGCTGCTGGTAGAGCACATTCCCAGTCATGGTCTCTGGGGTCACAGGAATTCCCGCTTGTACCCAAAACCACGATAGCCATGCTGTCTAGGCAGCTCCAGACAACCAGAGAGGTTCCAAATAGCTATAGCACACTGAGATTTTCCCGCTGGCCCGGGCTGGGAGTGCTAAGACTTGTGGACTACGAGATGAGTGAGAGTGCCGGCTGGCACCTGCAGGCAACTCTCTCAGGGAGGGGTGTGGGGCGTGACTCAGACTCTGGTAGCACAGTGCATGCATAGAGAGTGCAAAAAGCTGTGGCTTTGCCATCTGGTAAGGCTTCCTGCTCCTCACGGGAGCTGCCACCCAGATGCTCTCAGGTGTGCTGGAGGCTCAGGGAACAAAACCTGGCTTCTTGGCCACACTCTCTCTGGCTTAGTGTGAGGGGTGGCTGTCCTGGGTCCAGGGACTTAAGCCCCTGTCCCTAACTGCCCTGATTCCCACAATTTCCCCCTACAACCTTTTGCTCATCCCTAACTGCCCTGATTCCCACAATTTCCCCCCACAATCCTTTGCTCATTTTGAGTGCTTTCAACCAGACTCCAAGTTAATGCTGGTCCCCAATCACTGGGCATTCTCATATTGGGATATTACTTTCCAATGGGTGGCTTCTGGTGGGTTCCTCCCCCTTTTGTTTATCTTCTGATATCAGTCTGACGTTCTCACTCTGCTTTACCTGCCCACTGGCATCTTCTGCCCCTGAAGAGATCCAGAAGTGTATAATTCTAACCTCAGGCTGATTCAGAGTTCTCTGGTAGGTAATCCGCTCACGTTAGGGTACAGGTTGAAACGGCGCCTCCTCCTACTTCCCCGCCATCTTGAATTTACTTTGAGATGGAATATTGACTTTTTATAAAATGTGTTCAACAAACAGAAATTTACTACTGACAAAATCCTAATTAGGAAAAGTTAATTTCCAAAATTCATGATACTGTTTTAAACTCCTTCAGTAAATTCTTTTAGAAAGACTACTTAATAACCATTTTTTGAAGTCACTATTTAAAATAAAATTTATATAAAGAGGGACACCTGGGTGGCTCAGTTGGCTTGGTGTCTGCCTTATGCTCAGGTCATGATTCTAGGGTGGTGGGATCAAGCCCCACATTGGACTTCCTGGGAATCAGGGAGCCTGCTTCTCCTTTTCCCCATGCCTACCACTCACCCTGCTTGTGCTCTCTCTCTTACTCTGTCAAATAAACAAATAAAATATTTTAAAAATTATATAAACTAATATGAGGAAGGCATATACTTTATGATTAATTTAAAATGTGCCGAGAGCTTACATGCCTAGCAATATGTGAAAAAAAATGAACAAATTAATAATTATTTAATATCTCCTACATAGCAAATATATTTTTTGTTTTATCATATGTGGTGTGTTCCCTATATACCCTCTTTGTTGAGAGTGTTTATCATGAATGGATGTTGAAATTTGTTAAATGCTTTTACTGTCTATTGATAAATCATATGGTTTTTATCTTTCTTTTTGTTCATGTGCTGTATGACATCGACTGATTTGTGAAAGTTAAACTTTTCTTGTAGTCATGGGATGACTTCCAATTGATCATGGCATTTGATCCTTTGAAGATATTATTTATTCCAGTTTGCTAATGTTTTGCTGGGGATTTTTTCATGTGTGTTCATCAGGGAATTTGGCTTGTAATTTTTTTTTTTTTTTTTGCAGTGCCCCTATTTTTAGTATCAGGGTAATGCTGACATATGAAAACAAGTTTAGAAGAGTTCTCTCTCTTCTATTCGTTGAAAAAGTTGTTAGTGATTCATACTTACTTATCTTTAAATACTTGGTAAAATTCACTGTGATGCCATTGGTCATGGACTTCCTTTTGTCAGGAAGTTTTTGGGAATTTCTTCAATCTCCTTAGAAGTTGAGATGTTCAGGGGCACCTGAGTGGCCAGTGGGTTAAGCCGCTGCCTTCGGCTCAGGTCATGATCTCAGGGTCCTGGGATTGAGTCCTGCATTGGACTCTCTGCTCAGTCGAAAGCCTGCTTCCCTCTCTCTCTCTCTCTGCCTGCCTCTCTACCTACTTGTGATCTTTCTCTGTCAAATAAATAAATAAAATCTTTAAAAAAAAAAAAAGAAGTTGAGTTGTTCAAATTGTTTCTTTCTTTTTTTATATCTTTTTTGTATAAATTATTATTATGTTTTTATTAAATTTTTAAAATTTTTATAAACATATAATGTATTTTTATCCCCATGGGTACAGGTCTGTGAATCGCCAGGTTTACAGACTTCACAGCACTTACCATAGCACATAACCTTTCCAATGTCCATTACCCCACCCCCCTCTCTCAACCCCCTTCCCCCCAGCAAACCTCAGTCTGTTCTGCGAGATTAAGAGCCTCTTATGGTTTGTCTCACTCCCGATCGTATCTTGTTTCATTTAGTCTTTTCCTACGCACCAAACCCCCCACGTTGCATCTCCACTTCCACATATCAGGGAGATCATATGATAGTTGTCTTTCTCCTATTGACTTATTTCACTAAGCATAATACTATCTATTCTATCCACATTGACGCAAATGACAAGATTTCATTTCTTTTGATGGCTGCATAGTATTCCATTATGTATATATACCACTCTTCTTTATCCATTCATCTGTTAATGGACATCTGGGTTCTTTCCATAGTTTGGCTATTGTGGAGATTGCTGCTATAAACATTCGGGTGCATGTGTCCCTTTGGATCAATACGTTTGTATCTTTAGGGCAAATAACCAGTAGTGCGATTGCTGGGTCATAGGGTAGCTCTATTCTCAACTTTTTGAGGTTGAGAATGGAGGTTTCCATGCTGTTTTCCAGAGTGGTTGCACCAGCTTGCATTCCCACCAACAGTGTAGGAGGGTTCCCCTTTTTCCGCATTCCTGCCAGCATCTGTCATTTCCTGACTTGTTAATGTAAGCCATTCTGACTGGTGTGAGGTGATATCTCATTGTGATTTTTATTTGTATTTCTCTGATGCCGAGTGATGTGGAGCACTTTTTCATGTGTCTGTTGGCCATCTGGATGTCTTCTTTGCAGAAAAGTCTGTTCATGTCCTCTGCCCATTTCTTGATGGGATTATTTGTTCTTTGGGTGTTGAGTTTGCTAAGTTCTTTATAGATTTTGGACACTAGTCCTTTATCCGATATGTCGTTTGCAAATATCTTCTCCCATTCTGTCAGTTGTCTTTTGGTTTTGTTAACTGTTTCCTTTGCTGTGCAAAAGCTTTTGACCTTGATGAAATCCCAATAGTTCATTTTTGCCCTTGCTTCCCTTGCCTTTGGCGATGTTCCTAGGAAGATGTTGCTGCGGTTGAGGTCAAAGAAGTTGCTGCCTGTGTTCCCCTCAAGGATTTTGATGGATTCCTGTCTCACACTGAGGACTTTCATCCATTTTGAGTCTATTTTTGTGTGTGGTGTAAGGAAATGGTCCAATTTCATTTTTATGCATGTGGCTGTCCAATTTTCCCAACATCATTTTTTGAACAGTCTTTTTTCCACTGGATATTCTTTCCTGGTTTGTCGAAGATTAGTTGACATAGAGTTGGGGGTCTATTTCTGGGCTCTCTATTCTGTTCCATTGATCTATGTGTCTGCTTTTGTGCCGGTGCCATACTGTCTTGATGATGACAGCATTGTAATAGAGTTTGATGTCTGGAAATGTGATGCCACCAACTTTGGCGTTCTTTTTTGATATTCCTTTGGCTATTCAAGGTATTTTCTGGTTCCATATAAATTTTAGGATTATTTGCTCTATTTCTTTGAAAAAATGTATGGGATTTTGATAGGGATTGCATTAAATGTGTAGATTTCTTTAGATAGCATAGACATTTTCACAATATTTGTTCTTTCAATCCAGGAGCATGGAACATTTTACCATATCCTTGTGTCTTCCTCAATTTCTTTCATGAGTTCTTCATAGTTTTCTGAGTATAGAGTCTTTGCCTCTTTGGTTAGGTTTATTTCTAGGTATCTTATGATTTTGGGTGCAATTGTAAATGGGATTGACTCCTTAATTTCTCTTTCTTCTGTCTTGTTGTTGGTGTAGAGAAATGCAACTGATTTCTGTGCATTGATTTTATATCCTGACACTTAAATGAATTCCTGTACAAGTTCTAGCAGATTTGGAGTGGAGCCTTTTGGGTCTTCCACATATAGTATCATATCATCTGCAAAGAGTGATAGTTTGACTTCTTCTTTGCCTCTTTGGATGCCTTTAATTTGTTTTTTTGTCTGATTGCTAAAGCTAGGACTTCTAGTACTATGTTGAATAGTAGTGGTGATAAGGACATCCCTGCTGTGTTCCTGACCTTAGTGGAAAAGCTTTCAGTTTTTCTCCATTAAGAACGATATTTGTGGTGGGTTTTTTATAGATGGCTTTGAAGATATTGAGGTATGTGCCCTCTATCTCTACACTTTGAAGAGTTTTGATCAGGAAGGGAAACTGTACTTTGTCAAATGCTTTTTCAGCATCTCTTGAGAGTATCATATGGTTCTTTTTCTTTCTTTTATTTAATGTATTGTATCACATTGATTGATTTGTGGTTGTTTAACCAAACTTGCAGCCCTGGAATAAATCCCACTTGGTCATGGTGAATAATCCTTTTAATGTACTGTTGGATCCTATTGGTTAGTATTTTGGTGAGAATTTTTGCATCTGTGTTCATCAAGAATATTGGTCTATAGCTCTCTTTTTTGATGGGATCCTTGTCTGGTTTGGGGATCAAGGTGATGCTGGCCTCATAAAATGAGTTTGGAAGTTTTCCTTCCATTTCTATTTTTTGGAACAGTTTCAGGAGAATATAAATTAATTATTCTTTAAATGTTTGGTAGAATTCCCCTGGGAACCTTTCTGGCCCTGGGTTTTGTTTGTTTGGCGATTTTTGATGAGTGTTTCAATTTCCTTACTGCTTATAGGTCTGTTCAGGTTTTCTATTTCTTCGTGGTTCAGTTGTGGTAGTTTATATGTCTCTAGGAATGCATCCATTTCTTCCAGATTGTCAAATTTGTTGCCATAGAGTTGTTCATAATGTGTTCTTATAATTGTTTGTATTTCTTTGGTGTTGGTTGTGATCTCTCCTCTTTCATTCATGATTGTATTTATTTGCATCCTTTATCTTTTCTTTTTGATCAGTCTGGCCAGGGGTTTATCAATCTTATTAATTCTTTCAAAGAACCAGCTCCTAGTTTCGTTGATTTGTTCTATTGTTCTTTTGGTTTCTCTTTCATTGATTTCTGCTTTGATCATTATGAATTCTCTTCTCCTTCTGGGTTTAGGCTTTCTTTGTTGTTCTTTCTCTAGCTCCTTTAAGTGTAGGGTTTGGTTGTGTATTTGAAACCTTTCTTGTTTCTTGAGAAAGACTTGTACTGCTATATATTTTCCTCTTAGAACTGCCTTTGCTGTGTCCCACAGATTTTGAACAAGAGTGTTTTCACTATCGTTTGTTTCCATGAATTTTTTCAATTTTTCCTTAATTTTTTGGTTGATCCATTCATTCTTTAGAAGGATGGTGTTTATTCTCCATGTATTTGGGTTCTTTCACAATTTCTTCTTGTGATTGAGTTCTAGCTTCAGAGCATTGTGGTCTGAAGATATGCAGGTAATGATCCCAATCTTTTGATACCAGTTGAGACCTGATTTGTGACCTAGGATGTGATCTATTCTGGAGAGTGTTCCATGTGCACTAGAGAAGAATGTGTATTCTGTTGCTTTGGGATGAAATGTTCTGAATATATCTGTCATGTCCATATGGTCCAGTGTGTCATTTAAGGCCTTTATATCCTTGTTGATCTTTTGCTTGGATGATCTTTCCATTTCAGTGAGGGGAGTGTTAAAGTCCCCTATTATTACTGTATTATTGTTGATGTATTTCTTTGATTTTGTCATTAATTGGTTTACATGCTTGGCTGCTCCCACGTTAGGGGCATAGATATTTAAAATTGTTAGATCTTCTTTTTGGACAGATCCTTTGAGTATGATATAGTGTCCTTCCTCATCTCTTGTTTTAGATTTGGCTTAAAGTCTAATTGATCTGATATATGGATTGCTACCCTGCCTTCTGATGTCTATTGTTTTCCACCCCCTCATTTTAAATCTGGAGGTATTTTGGGTCTAAAATGAGCTTCTTATAGGCAACATATGATTTTGTTTGTTTTTTTGTTTGTTTGTTTGTTTTTATTCATTCTGATACCCTGTGTCTTTTGATTGGGACATTTAGCCCATTAACATTCAGGGTAACTTTTGAGAGATATGAGTTTAGTGGCATTGTATTGCCTGTAAGATGACCGTTACTGTATATTGTCTGTTCCTTTCTGATCTACTACTTTTAGGCTCTCTCTCTGCTTACAGGGCCCCTTTCAATATATCTGGTAGAGCTGGTTTGGTGTTTGCAAATTCTTTCAGTTTTTATTTGTCCTGGAAGCTTTTTATCTCTCCTTCTATTTTCAATGATATCCTAACTGGATATAGTATTCTTGGCTGCATGTTTTTCTCATTTAGTTCCCTGAATATATCATTCTAGTTCTTTCTGGCCTGCCAGGTCTCGGTGGCTAAGTTCATTGCCAATCTAATATTTTTACCATTGTATGTTACAGACTTCTTTTCCTGGGCTGCTTTCAGGATTTTCTTTTGACACCAAGACTTGTAAATTTTACTATTAGGTGACATGGTATGGACCTATTCTTATTGATTTTGAGGGGGGTTCTCTGCGCCTCCTGGATTTTGATGCTTGTTCCCTTTGCAATATTAGGGAAATTCTCTACAATAATTCTCTCCAATATACCTTCTGCTTCCCTCTTTCTTCTTCTTCTGGAATCCCAATTATTCTAATTTTGTTTCTTCTTATGGTGTCACTTATCTCTCAAATTCTCTCCTTGTGGTCCAGTATTTGTCTCTCTTTTGCTCAGCTTCTTTATTCTCTGTCATTTGGTCTTCTATATCACTAATTCTTTCTTCTGCCTCATTTATCCTAGCAGTAAGAACTTCCACTTTTGATTGTACCTCATTAATAGCTTTTTTTAATTCTAACTTCGTTAGATTTTAGTTCTCTTATTTCTCCAGAAAGGGGTTTTATCTCTCCAGAGAGGTTTCTCTAATATATTTCATGCCTTTTTCAAGCCCGTCTAGAACCTTGAGAATCGTCATTCTGAACTGTAGATTTGACATATTACCAATGTCTGTATTGATTAGTTCTCTAGCCTTTGGTATTGCCTCTTATTCTTTCTTTTGTGGTGAGTTTTTCCACCTTGTCATTTTGTCCAGATAAGAATATATAAAGGATCAAATAAAATACTAAAAGGGTGACAAAAACCCCAGGAAAATGCATTTTAGCCAAATCAGAAGAGACCCCAAATCATTGGGGGGGAGAAAGGGGATAAAAAGAAGTTCAGAAAAAAAAAAATTAAAAAAAAGAAAGCAAATTTAAAACAATATAAAAAAGAAAATATATATATATTAGACTGGTGATTAGAACAGGGTCACCCACTTAATTTTGGGAGTATTTTGGTCTCTTAATTTTAAGGAATGAAAAACATATATAAGGGTTAACACAATGAAGGGATGGAATATGCATATAAAGATATATTTTTTTTTAATTTCTAAAAAAGGAGTTGATAAAGTAAGTTGTTTGGGAGAATAAAGAAAAAGAAATTGGAGAGATTTTGCTCAGGCTAGAGACTAGACTAAGCCCGGAGTTAGATTTGGGGCATATTTTGATCTATTAGAAGAAGTTGTATCCCACATTTTTTAGAAGAAAAAGTCCTATTTGTATACAAAAATAAAGTTAATACAATGAAGGATAAGATATGACTATAATAATGAAGGTTCAAAAAGATTATTTTTTTGAAAGGTTTTGTTAAGATAAACTACTTAAAAATGTTAAAAGAGGAAAGGGCAAAAGTTAAAAAAAATTTACAAGAAGAAAAAAATTAAAGTAAAAAAAAATTAAATTGACTGCAAGTCTAAGGAATCATGGGGAGAAAGCCATGAATTCCATGCTTTGCTTTCTGCTTCTCTGGCATTCTGCTGTTCTCCTTGGTACATGAACTTGGTCTTGGCTGGATTTTTTGTTGATCTTCTGGGGGAGGGGCCTGTTGTAGTGATTCTCAAGTGTGTTTGCCCCAGGCAGAATTGCACCGCCATTACCAGGGGCTGGACTAAAGATTTTATTTATTTTTATTTATCAGAGAGAGATGGGGGGAGAGAGCGAGCACAGGCAGACTGAATGGCAGGCAGAGGCAGAGGGAGAAGCAGGCTCCCCGCCGAGCAAGGAGCCCGATGTGGGACTTGATCCCAGGACGCTGGGACCATGACCTGAGCCGAAGGCAGCTGCCCAACCAACCGAGCCACCCAGGCGTCCCGGCCATACCATCCTGAACGCGCCCAATCTCGTCTGATCTCGGAAGCTAAGCAGGGTCGGGTCTGGTTAGTACTTGGATGGGGGCTGGTCTAAATAATCCGCTTGGGTTCGCTTTTGGGAGATTTTGTTCCCTGAATGCTTTCTGTAGAGTTCTGGAGGATGGGAAAGAAAAAGACAGCCTCCCGATCTCTGGCCCAGAGGAGCTGAGAACTCGGGGCCCCACCCCTCAGTGTGCCCTCAGAGACAGCAATCACTCCCATGTCCCTGGCCTCTGGCTGCGCTCTGAGCTAACCCAGCCTGCGACCGGTTCAAGCTAAGAGCTCACTTCTTGGCTCTGTCTCTGTAGCCGGCTTCCCCGCTCTAATACCTGTGAGCTCTGTGACACTCAGATACCCCCGATCCTTCTGTGACCCTGCGGGACCTGGAGCAATGCTGACCGCGCATGGGCTTCACCCCAGTTTAGTCTCTGTAGTGATGTCCCTCAATGGAGCAGACTTTTAAAAGTCCTGATTTTGTGCTCCATTGTTCTGCTGCTTGTTGGGATCGGGCCCCTCCCCCCAAGGTCTATCTTCCTGTCGCTTTGGATTCACTTCTCCGCCTGTCCTACCTTTCAGAAAGTGGTTGATTTTCTGTTTCTAGAATTGCTGCTGTTCTTCTCTTTGGTCTCCTGTTGGATTTGTAGATGTTTGCAATGGATTGATAAGGTATCTAGCTGATCTCCTGCTACCTGATGTAGTCTCAGCCTTCTACTTCTCCACCAACTTAGGACATTCCAAATTATTTCTTTCTTTATGATTCAGTCTTGGTAGGTTGTATGTTTCTAGAAATATATTCATTTATTTTAGGTTGTCCAATTTTCTGGTGTATAATTGTCCATAGTCCTCTCATGATTCTTTGAATTTCTGTAGTATCAGTTGCAACATCTCTTTTTAAAATTACAGGCCTAGGTGGTCAATTCATTCATGACAAAGGAGCCAAGAATATACACTGCGGAAAGGATAATCTATTCCATAAATAATGCTAGAGAAACTGGGCAGCCACATGCAAAATAATGAAACTGGAGATCTTTCTTCTACCATACACAAATACTAAATCAAAATAAATTGAAGACCTAAATTTATGACCTGAAAATATAAAAATCCTAGAAGCAAACATAAGGGGTAAGCTCCTAAACACCAATCTTGACCATGACTTTTTTTTTGGATTTGACACCAAAAGCAAGGGCAACAACAGCAAAAATAAAAAAGCAGGACTACATCAAATGATGCTATAGCCAAAGAAAATTGTCAAGAAAATAAAAGGCATCTTATGGAATTGGAGAAAATATTTGCAAAGCATACATCTGATAAAGGGGTAACATCTGAAATATACACAGAATTCATACAACTCAATAACAAAAATACAATCAGATTTAAAAGTGGGTAGAGAGGGACGCCTGGGTGGCGCAGTTGGTTGGACGACTGCCTTCGGCTCAGGGCGTGATCCTGGAGTCCCGGGATCGAGTCCCACATCAGGCTCCCAGCTCCATGGGGAGTCTGCTTCGCTCTCTGACCTTCTCCTCGTTCATTCTCTCTCTCACTGTCTCTCTCTCTCAAATAAATAAAATAAAATCTTTAAAAAAAAAAAAAGTGGGTAGAGAAACTGAATGTTCATTTTTTTCAAAGTCATACAGATGGCCAACAGATACTGAAAGGTCTTCAACAGCACTAATCATCTAGGAAATGCAAATCAAAACCACATTGAGATATCACCGCAAATCTGTTAAAAATTGTTACCAAAAAGACAAGAGATGGCAAATGTTGATGAGAATATGGTTGATGAGATATGGAGGACTTGTGCCTTCATTATGGGAATGTAAATTGGTGCAGTAACTATGGAAAAGAGTATGGAGGTTCTGTAAGAATTTAAAGATAGAATTGCTATGCAATCCAACAATCCCACTTTGGGGTACTTATCCAAAAAAAAAAAAAAAAAATCTTGAAAAAAAATCTGCAGCCCTATGCTCATTGCAGTATTATTTACAAAAGCTATGGAAGTAACCTGAGAGTCCATCAATAAATGAATGGATAAAGAAAAGTGACACACACACACACACACAGGAATATTATTCAGTCATTAAAAAGAAGGAAATTCTGCCATTTGTGAAAATACGGATGGACCTGGAGGACAATATACTAAGTAAAAAAAGCTGCACATATAAAGATAAATGCTGTATGGTATCACTTATATATGGAATCTAAATAAAAAGCAAAATTCTTAGTTTACTAAGGAACAGAGTAGAAAAGTTATTGCCAGGGACTGGGAGATGGGGAAAATAGGAAGAGGTCAGGAAAAGTTACAAACTTTCAGGTACAAAATGAATATGGTCTGAAGATCTAATCTATAGTATGGTGACAGTAGTTAGTAGCACTGAATCATACAAGTGAAATTTGTTACTAGAGTAGAATTTAAATGTTCTACACAGAGACAGAAGAGTAATATGTGAGATGATGAATGTGATCATTAACTAGATAGGAAGAATCGTTATACAATTGATATGCATATCAAATTATCACTGTGTACTCTTTAGACTTCTTATAATTTTGTCAATTATACCTCACACATAATTGTACCTTCTCTTTAGTTTTAAATATATAAAGCAAATATAAATAACAAAGAGTTTTAGTGGCAAACTCAAGAAAGGAAAAAAGAAAAGAAAAAAAAGTGCAGTTGATAATACACATTTCATTATCTGTTGGACATTTTAGTGTTGGGATACTCCCCCTTGGTATATTTTCAAAGCAGTCACTTTTGAAAAATTTTTAGAATGTACATATGTATGTTAAAATACAATTTGTCATTTTAACCACGTTTAAATGTATGATTCAGTAGTATTGATATTCAGGATGTTGAGCAATCATTACCACTTCCTATTTCTTCAACATTGTCTTCACTCTAAACAGAAATCCTGTACCCATTAAGCAACAACTCTCCATTCCCTCCCTGAAACTTCTTATTTGTTATTTGCTTTTATGAATATACTGTACTGTATGTTTCATAGGATCCTACAATATTTGCTATTTTGTGATCTGGCTTATTTCAGTTAGCATAAAGTTTGCAATGTCCCTCCATTTTGTAGCATCTATCAGAATTTCATTTCTTTTTATAGCCAAATAATACCGCATTGTGTATATATACCCCATTTTGCTTATATACTCATCTGTTGAAGGACACTTAAATCATTTCCACCTTTAGCTACTGTAAAGAAGCTAAAGCATTGTACACAATGAACATTTGTGTACAAATATCTACTTGAGTTCCTGTTTCCATTTATTTTACATCTTTACTTAGGAGTGGAGTTAGTGTGTCATATAGTAATTTTATTTTACAAAACATGTTTTAGCAAAGTATTTTTAAAAATTTAAGGCTAAATGTGGTGGCAGGTAAAACAATAAAACTTTTATATGTAAACTTGGAGAGAACACCATCAGGACCATGAGTTAACAAAGTTTTCTTAAAGATGATACTAGCTGAAAGGAAAGAAAAATTATTTAGACATTATTTTATTCACTTTAAGAACATATGATCATGAAAAAAATATCAAGATTGTGAGAAACTAAGCCACAGACTGACAACCCTCAGATTGTTGAACTATATATATGTATATGTGGTTTAAAATAAATATATCTGTGATAAACATTTCTGTCAATATTTTGTATGTAGAATAAATAAATAACTCCTAAATTGAAAAAAAAAAAAAAAAGCAGAGACCCAAATTGAAAATTAGTAAGTATTGAACAGCTACTTCAAAAAGAGGAGCTCAAAATAAAAAGGGAATGCATGAAAAGGCATTCAATCTTCTTAGTGGTCAGGGAGATGCAAAGGAAAATTTGAGTGAGCTATATGTGGCACAGTCAAAAAAATGGCCAAAACAAAATACCAAATTTGAGCATGAAAGTAGAACTGGCAGAACTCTCATGCACTGCAACTGGAAGTGCAGGAATGGTCAAACTCATGTGGAAAATAATCTGACAGGACTATGTATGACCCAGCAATTCCATTTTAGGTATATCCCAGCAGAAATTGATATATATGTTCATTAAAAGTCACCTACAAGGGGGGAAAATGCAAATACAAGAATAATGGCACTATTTAGAATACCCCAAACCTTGAAACTACCCAAATACTCCTAAAGAATAGAATGAATCAATCATTATGAAATCACACATCTGTTACTATATATCAAAGAAAATGAAATAAATGATTGCTACTCCAAACCACAACTGAATCTTGTAAATGTGGTGTTGAGCAAAAGAAAAGAGAAATAAATGGGGAGCCTGGTGGCTCAGTTGGTTAAGGGTCCTACTCAATCAGAGCTCAGGTCTTGATCTCAGAGTCATGAGTTCAAGCTCCATGATGGACATTTGTTCCATGCTGGCATTGGGCTCTACTTAAAAGAGCCTACTTGAAAGAAAAGAAAGAAAGGAAGGAAGAAAGAAAGAAAGAAAGAGAGAGAGAGAGAGAGAGAGAGAGACAAAGAAAGAAAGAAAAAAAGAAAGAAAGAAAGAAAGAAAAGAGGGAGGGAGGGAGGAAGGCAGAAAGAAAGAAAGAAAGAAAGAAAGAAAGAAAGAAGGAAGGAGAAAGAAGGAAGGAAGGAGAAAGAAGAAAGAAAGAAAGAATTGCTTACTGCATGATTCCACTTATATAAAACTCAAAATATGCAAAAGTAATCTCTGAGGAAAAAAACCAAGATAGTGGTTAACTTTAGCAGGGGTAATGATGGGGAAGAGGAACCCAAGACATGATTATTGTATTTCTAGATCCATAAGCTGTTTGCCTGACACTTTTCTTTAAGTTTCTTGAAAATACATTTCTACTGGTATCTTGCTTCATAATGTTCTTGCAAAATCACTTCTACTTTATTTTCTTTTATTCATATGTAATGTGTTCTTTTTGTATGGGGTCCTAGATATTTTTTTAAAAATATATCTTCAAAGTCTATTAGTTTTCTTAAAATGTGTTTCAAAGTTGACCCAACCAGGTGCATTTTCTTAGGTAAACTCTAGAGTTCTTTAATTAGTATGTCTGAATCCACCCCCTTCTCTTTTTTCCAGAGAGTTTATTTTATGTTAAAATTTTAAATAATACTCCTACATATATATTGTACTATCCTTCTTCAGATACTTTTATTTTTATATTTTATTTTTTATTACATTTTATTTTTTTATTTTTTTATGTGCATCCATTTTCTCTCTTTTGTATCCCCTTCAATTCTTGCTGTCTTCCTATATTTTTGTTTTTAAATTCTTGAATGTTTTCATTTATTCTCTCAATCTCAATCTATGCTTTCACTCAAAGCTATTCTCTGATTTAACACTTTGTAACTCAGCTTTATTTCTCAAATAATATAGTTCTTTTCTTCAGTTTTTCTTAGTTCCTTCAATTTTATTTTATAATTTTCTTTGTGCATATCTATTTTGAATTTTTGAATTTATAAAGTTATATATTCCTTAAATATTGTTTGTAATAAATTGTAATAAATTCTTATTTTTATATATTCTTCACTTGACTTTTTTTTTTTTTTTAAAGATTTTATTTATTTATTTGACAGAGAGAGATTACAAGTAGGCAGAGAGGCAGGTAGAGAGAGAAGGAGGAGGAAGCAGGCTCCCTGCCGAGCAGAGAGCCCGATGCGGGACTCGATCCCAGGACCCCGAGATCATGACCTGAGCTGAAGGCAGCGGCTTAACCCACTTAGCCACCCAGGCGCCCCTTCACTTGACTTTTTAATGGCATTTGATTCCTATTCTATTTTGTTTTGGTGGGGTTTGTAGTTGATCATTGGAAATAGTATTTTCATCCATGAAAACTTTGTTTCTTATTTTCTTTTTTTCTCTTAGGAGAGGCTATTTTTCAAATTTTCCTGTTTTTTTTTTTTTTTTCTATTTGTTTTCATAGATGTTTGAGATATTCTGGGCTAGCAATAACTGAAGTATTTATAGCAATTGGTAAAATATGATTTGGCTTATTATTTTCTTAGCTAAAATCCAGGCATTTGTGTTGGAATCATGAAGTGCAGTTTATGTATTGAACTACTTTTTGTGTTATTTTTGGAGGGATAAAGGATTTTGTGATTTTTTTCCTCATGGGTGAGGGGCTTGCATTTGTTTTGTTGTTGCTTGTGTGTGTGTGTGTGTGTGTGTGTGTGTGTGTGGTGTGTTAGATCCTTTAATTTCTACCTCCTGTTGTCTTTTTGCTCTTTTTTGCCAAACCTGTAGACCTAGGTTTCTCTTCAGCTTGTATCCTTTTCTCCCAGAAGTTCTGCCTTCTGAGAGGGACTCCTCCATTCCTACACTTTCTAAGCTTCTGTAGATGTTGCTCCATCTATCAGGTCTCAGAGAGATTTTTGGTTATTCTCTCACTCGGACTGGACCCTCTCCTGTGTGTGATGTTATTAGTATCAGGACACCTCCCAGACCCCAAGGCATGTTCTTCTTCAGGGCAGTCCAGCCTCCACTCTTCTCTGGCAGTATTCCTGACTCGATTTCAGTAATTTCAGCCTTTTATTCACCCTTTTGCAAGTGAATTGAAGTCTGTAGCTTTCCCTGTTTCCTAGCTTAGTCTTAGCAGTTTGTTAGGTGCAGTTTTATTTTCTGTCCTTTCTGATATGTTTGTTTTGTACAGAATGTGTACAGAATGTGTACAGAATGGATTTAAGTTGATTACCTGGAGTGGATCTATTAACTCTTTTCTAGTGTCACAAAGTCTCATTTCCTCAGAATGGTCTCAACTGCTCCTCTTGGGTTGCCCACATCAGTTTGGGCAAGCAATGAAGAATGCTTAGGTATCAAAGTCTTTAATCTTGGCATGTGATACATGTGATGGCTGGTCACTTATCATCTCCACCTGTTCCTGGACATGGACGAAGTCTGATACTTAAAAACTCAATCTGTGGTCTTATTTTCCACACTGTTCAAGTTATTGGTATATTCATTTCTGAGAATTAGCTATTTAATAAAACCATTTTCCTAAAATTGGGATATCAGAGGCTTTTTATTGATTACACAAATATCAACTCTGGATAGATTTTTATGATATTTGCTGCACATATTTTTATAATTTGTTGTGTATTATTAGTGAAGTTTTAATCAATCAAGTATTAAAAGTGAGACAATTGTTCATATATAAAATATATATTTATGTACATGTTATTAGGGCATTTGAGTTATTGAAAAATCTTAAATAATGACAAATCTTAAAAGGGTATCATGTAATCCCTTAAATTGTTCTAGAATATTTTATTGCATAATTGCCTGTACTATTCTGATAAGGAAACAAAAGCTGAATTTTTAGAAAATATTTGGCCACAGTAACAATATGTTAGTAATAAGTGCTATACATTCTTTCTTTACAATGTTCAATACATTTTTTAGATATTGTATATACAAAATTGTATGGACCCAGAAGAGACACTGAATTGCTAAGGAAATGTTGAAAAAGAAATACAAGACTGGGGGCATCACATTACCTGATTTCAAGCTTTACTACAAAACTGTGACCACCAATATAGCATGTTACTGGCATAAAAACAGACACATAGACCAATGGAACAAAGTAGAGAGCCCAGATATGGACCCTCAACTCTATGGTCAAATAATCTTTGACAAAGCAGGAAAAAATATACAGTGAAAAAAAGACAGTCTCTTCAATAAATGGTGCTGGGAAAATTGGACAGCTATATATAGAAGAATGAAACTCAATCATTCTCTTACACCATACACAAAGATAAACTCAAAATGGACAAAAGACCTCAATGGGAGGCAGGAATTTATCAAAATCCTAGAGAAGAACATAGAGAGTAATCTCTTCGAATCAGCTACAGGAACTTCTTTCAAGATGTGTCTCCAAAGGCAAAGGAAACAAAAGCAAAAGCGAACTTTTGGGACTTCATCAAGATCAAAAGCTTCTGCACAGCAAAGGAAACAGTCAAAACAACAAAGAGGCAATGCACGGAATGGGAGAAGATATTCACAAATGACACTACAGACAAAAGACTGATATCCAGGATCTATAAAGAACTCCTCACACTCAACACTCTAAAAACACATAATCACATCAAAAAAAATGGGCAGAAGACATGAACAGACACTTCTCCAAAGAAGACATACAAATGGATAACAGACACATGAAAAAATGTTGATCATCATTAGCCATCAGGGAGATACAAATCAAAACCACATTGAGATATCACCTTATACCAGTAAGGATGGCCAAAAGCAACAAGACAGGAAACAACAAGTGTGGGAGAGCATGTGGAGAAAGAAGAACCCTCTTATATTGTTGGTGGGAATGTAAGTTGGTGCATCCACTTTGGAAAACAGTGTGGAGATTCCTTCAAAAATTAAAAAAATAGAGCTATCTTATGACCCTGCAATTGCACTCCTGGGTATTTACCCCAAAAATACAGATGTAGTGAACAGAAGGGCCATCTCTACCCCAATGTTCATAGCAGCAATGGCCACAGTTGCCAAACTGTGGAAAGGGACAAGATGCCCTTCAACAAACGAATGGATAAAGAAGATATAGTCCATATATACAATGGAGTATTATACCTCCATCAAAAAGGATGAATACCCAACTTTTTTTTTTTTAATTTTATTTATTTATTTGACAGACAGAGATCACAGGTAGGCAGAGAGGCAGGCAGAAAGAGAGGGAGAAGCAGGCCCCCTGCTGAGCAGAGAGCCTGATGTGGGGCTCGATCCCAGGACCCTGAGATCACAACCCGAGCTGAAGGCAAAAGCTTTAACCCACTGAGCCACCCAGGCACCCCCCAACTTTTGTGTCAACATGGATGGGACTGAAAGAGATTATACTGAGTGATATAAGTCAAGCAGAGAGAGTCAATTATCATATGGTTTCACTTACTTGTGGAGCATAAGGAATAACACAGAGAACATGGGAAGATGAAGAGGAGAAGTGAGTTGGGAGAAATCAGAGGGAGGGATGAACCATGAAAGACTGTGGACTCTGATAAACAAACTGAGGGTTTGGAGCAGAGGTGGTTGGGGGGTTGGGAAGGCCTGGTGATGGGTACTATGGAAGGCATGTATTGCATGGAGCACTTGGTGTGGTGCATAAACAATGAATCTTGGAACAGTGAAAAAGTAAAATTTAACTTAAAAAGATACTGTGAAAATAAGATATTAATATTAATGAAAAGCCAATTAAAAACATATTACTAGTTATGTTTTATACTTTGGTATTCATGAGATTAAGAAATTTGCCAGAATGGCATAGCTAGTAAAAGACAGTGTTAGAATTTGAGTACATCTAGCATTAATGTTTTTGGTTGTAACACATGCATTATATTCTGATTAATGGAAAAGAAGCTTCAATTTTTAAAAATGGCTTTAATGTGAAATGGGCTTATCCTAATTTACTAAAAGCAAAATGTATTTGTTTTTCTTTTCTGTAAGCTCATCCTTTGCACTTTAAAATGGACCTCTTGTTACCTGTGAACTGTTCTTCCAAAGCCAAAAATAAATTGAAAATCCCTTCAAATCTTAATTGCTTCAAATGTTTACTCTACACAATAAGGCCAATAACCCTGACATACTTCACAGGGCTGATGAGTAAGAAGGCAAATAGAAAGACACAGACAAACACAATTGTAAAGCTCTTGTAAATAAAATACAGCTATATAAATGCAAAATAACAATAATAATTATAATTGCTTTTGAACACAAGAATTTCAGAATGTAACTGGTGGTAAATGCCTCTCCTCTTTAAGACTCTACATTCATAATAGAACACATAATTCTGATTTTCCTGTTTGAATATTGACAACCAATCAGAAGAGCAGGGCATTAGCTATTACAGTGCACATGTTGTTTGAAGAAGATCAACAGAAAAGAGTCTGTAAACCCTCAGACCTTACTTAGATGATATCATTTGTCTATTATTACTTCCATCTAGTCTTTGCTGCGTTAATTCTAACAACCAAGATCATTCTTTGGAATAAACAGAATCCTCCTAGAGTAACTTGCTTCTCTAGCAAGCTCCACACATTTAGAGAGGTTCCAGACTAGGGCTTCTTTACTGTTCATAGGCCACTTATTGCCCTTTCTCTCTGAGCTGTTGTTGGCACTTCTTTCTCCTAGACTCTTATTATGCTCTCTCTCTTAATGTGCCTTAGATACTGCTATAAAGTCTCTGGTGATATATTCCTCTATCATGAAAATATTCTCTTTGTCAACATGAAGCACTCTTTGTATTAGTTCCCTCACCAAAGAATATCTCTGTTACAGCTCATCACCTGAATCACTTCTTTGTCCTTGGAACTTGAGGAAGAAATTTCAGCCCTATTGGTCTTATCTCTCTTAGTATTGCTAAATACTGTGGTGTGAAATGTCTTTAATAACTGAGAGCAACTAAGACTTGATCTTGTGAAAATAGGGTAGGGGATTTGGCTTTTTGTGAGTGAATAGAGACAGAATTTTTCCTAGGCACTTAGACAGTTCTCAAAAGAGAAAACCAAAACTCTCGTTCTTTATTTTTGAAGGAAAATATGAGGTAAAAACACATGCAAGTGTACACACGCACACACGCACAATGACACCTGCAGAGTCAAGTCAGTCTTACTGATGTGGTACTTAATATATAGATAGGTATCTAATAATACTTTACTGGAATTAAACTGAATAACCTCTATCCAGTGTTATCCTCTTCTAAAATCTTGCTTCTTCAGAAGTTTTTCCTGATGAATCTGTTTTGGTAAGATCCATGTTCTCAGGGCGCCTGGATGGCTCAGTGGGTTAAGCTGCTGCCTTCGGCTCAGGTCATGATCTCGGGGTCCTGGGATCGAGTCCCACGTCAGGTTCTCTGCTCAGCGGGGAGCCTGTTTCCCCCTCTCTCTCTGCCTGCCTCTCTGCCTACTTGTGATCTCTGTCTGTCAAATAAATAAATAAAATCTTAAAAAAAAAAATGATCCACGTTCTCAGAAATGTTTTGCTGTTGTTCTCACAACTGGCCTTTATTACTAATATGAGTGCACGCAAAGATGCTAAAATAAATACTTCAGTATATCCACATATTCCTTCTTTACCTACTCCGTAGCATTCAACCCCTTTCCCATGATAATCATGATCAATCATCTGAGCCACTTCAGATGCTCTCTTCTCTGCCTCTCAATTCAGTGGCACAAAGAACGCCAAGTAGTCATACCCCATTCCCAAAATTTAATTTATTGAAGCCACGACTGTGTTCAGTGGTGCCAGGATTCCCTCTTAGTAATCAGGACTTTGAATTCATTAAGCTAATGGTTGAGGAAACAAGAAACAAAACAGTATCTAACATGTTGTATTAGCTATAATAGTGAGATGTAGAACCTCCACCTGTACCCACTCGTGTGTAGAGAAACAGTACTAAACTCTAGATGTTGATTTTAAACTTACATTGTAACTCAGGGGAAGACCTCTTACTATTTCAGGGTGTTGTCTTCCAATCTGATTCTTATTCACTGATCTGTTCATGACAAGGATATTTCTGGGAATTCCATAGACTTCAGTCCATTGCTAAGTCTCCTTGTCCATAAAATGAATACCTTAGAAAAAGGTGATCATGTGTGGAATTCCATGACAATTCATGAGATAGAATATTAGTACTGGCAGAAATCTGGTATCATGAAAACAGAAATCACTTTTTTAAAAAGTTCATGTTCCTCTAAAGACAAATCAATGTTTTTTTGTTTTTGTTTTTGTTGCATGTGTATAAAAAAAGGACCAAAATAGTCAATGCCTATCAAGTGGCATTTGTACTTTTATAGTAGAATGGACCAACCAGGGGCTCAGTGTTGTCCTCTATTTTTAGGAGTTTAGACATTCAGCAGTAGAGTCTACAAAAGCAACTACACTATGGGTGACTTCAAGATGTTGAGTTCATGCAAGACTCCAGTTTTAAATGCCTTGGCCATTTTATCCATGGACGGTGTCTACAAGCATCAGGATATTCATTTAGAGTTAACAATACTCTATTACATTCTTGAAAGTTGCTGAGAGAGTAAATCTTAAATGTTCTCACACACGCACGCAAAAGAAATAATAATTATGTGATGTGATGGAGGTATTGGCTAATGTTATAGTGGATATTATTTTACAATATATCAGTTTATCAAATCAACATGTTGTACACCTTAAAGTTGCATGATGTTATTTGTCAATTATATCTCATTAAAATTGGAAATAAATAAGTAAGTAAGCTAATAAATAAATAAATGCAAATGGACATTCACAAGATGGCTCATCTTCTCAAAGTGAGACCCTCTGCTACAGTGAGAGCCTTCTGGTGGACATTTATAAGGAGCATGCATATCTTTAGAAGCTATGTCTACTCTAAGTATTCTGTTTACATACCATTTCCTCAGATCTCTTTGTCAGCCTTTTCCTGTCTTGTTTTGTCTGAGTCAGTAGAATACTATGAATCAGGGTAGATCCATGCACCCAGACTCTATCTTCATCCATGGAAAGTAGACAAAATGATGCATTGCCTGAATTTCTGTTCACTTGGTGGACATTTTTCCATTACTATTTTTGAGGATCATCCATGAATGGAATTGTAGACATGCAATGATATGCTCTCCTAGCTGCTGTCAGCATTTAATTCAGACAGAACACCTGTATTCTCTAACTAGTGTATTAGTTGCGCTTTTCTATAATAAAACTGCAAAGCAAATAAACCAAAAACCCCTCAGGTTTGCATCAAAAAACATATTACTTACTCAAGAAATGCAAGAAATGACTGATCTGTCTGGGGCAGAGGGAGGTGGTTAAACAGGTGTGTTCACTTAGTGAAATTCATTGATAGTTATAATTATGATGTAAACAAATTTTGGAAGGAAAGTTAAACTTCAATAGGAAGTGTTCTGCTTTAAATTCCATAAATAGGGATAGCAGAAGAAATAGAAAAACAACAAACATTGAGCTCACTCCAAAAAAAAAACTCACCCATGTAATTTGAAAGATATGTTCATTGTATTATACTCATGTACGACGACGTGAATGGAACTAGAGGGTATTACGCTTAGCGAAATAAGTCAATCAGAGAAAGACAATTATCTTATGATCTCCCTAATCTGAGGAAGTTGAGAGGCGATGTGGGGGGTTTGGGGGTAGGAAAAGAATAAATGAAACTAGATGGGATCGGGAAGGAGACAAATCAGAAGAGATTTTTAATGTCACAAAGCAAACTGAGGGTTGCCTGGCCAGCCAGGGGTGGGGGGTGTGAAGGAGGTGAGGTTACAGACATTGGGGAAGGTATGTGCTATGGTGAGTGCTGTGAAGTGTGTAAACCTGGTGATTCACAGACCTGTACCCCTGGGGCTAAGAATACATTATACATTAATAACAAAACTTAAAAAAATAAAAAGGAAATAGCATTAACTGGAAATGGGTTTCCCACCAATCTGACAATTATTTTATTTTATTGTTTTATTTTATTTACTTTTTAAAAGATTTTATTTATTTGACACAGAGAGACATATGGGAGAAGAAACACAAGCAGGGGGAGTGGGAGAGGGAGAAACAGGCTTCCAGCTGAGCAGTGAGCCCAATGTGGGGCTTGATCCCAGCACCCTAGGATCACGACCTGAGTCAAAGCCAGACACTTAATGACTGAGCCCCATGTTTTCATTCTTATTTTATTTTATTATTCTCCAGGAAAATTAATACAACATTTCAAAAGAAAGGGGAATGAGGTCAAATAAGTGGCTTCTTAGTGAAACAGCAACACCACACAGGAGACTCTCAAATGATTTGTGGGCACTGCTCCACACAGAGATGCCTGGCCTGGGTACAGGGGTGTTAAAGTCGGCCCAAGTTGTGCTCACCAAATCATATGGTATGGGTCTAATTCTGTCCTCTAGAGGAAAGTAATTTTTTTTTCTAATTCATACTAGATATATCCTAGCAGAACGCATAATCTTTACATGGCATTCTGTAAATCTAGCAGAAAATTTTGTAAACTGTTCTGTTCCTTTTTCATCGAAGAACCAGGAAATTTTCATGGTGGAGCATTTTCCAATGGGCAGTACTCCACTTGGTCCTCAACTCCTCATGTAACACTGAACTTAAAAACAAAAATTATATTCATCTGAGGATATGAATTTTAGAAACTACAGCTGTTATAAATTTGATGATGGTGCTTGCAGAAACGTTTCTGTTTTAGAAAAGTCAAGAATGCCTTCAATATTGTAATGAGAGACTCATTACTGCCTTTTGAAATATTTCCTTGTTGAGAGTCTCTAAGGCAGAATTAGATGTTTCAGATAACCAAGTATCTTGGGAGACCTTTCTCAAGGAGCAAGTATGCAACAAAAGACTGCAGTAAGGTCTATGATAATTATTAAGGAACAATAATGTGGGTTAATTAAGATTAATTAGCAGGGAGCACTAACAGATTAAGGAATGGAAACTGACATCAATTAGCTCTATACTCGGTGTCAGGAACCATGCTTTCACATCCATTACCTCACTGAATCATCTTAACACTTCTGCTTTAATTTAGTCCCGAACATCCCTGCATCTTTTGCTAGTATTATTCACATTTTATAGATGAGGGAACTGTGCCTAGATAGTCTAAAGAGATCCCTAAGATACCACAGAGCATGAAGAACATATAGGACAGCACCTGGTGTAAAACAGTGTCTCTCTCCTTCAAATCCCATTCACTCTTGCAATTTTTTATGATATCATAGAGCACCTTTTCTTATTGGAGTATCTTCAGTGGTGTATACCCTCACTCCCACACACATATACATGTTCGATGGCAGACTACCTCTCCAATTGCTCTCATCTTAGAGTAACACTAGAGTTAGCAAGTTTTGCATAGATACTGGCTGGCAGTAAAACAAGGAAAACTATGAACATGCTGGGTGGTAAATGAAAACCATTTTAGGTTTAAAAACTCTACAAGAATGGAGATGACAGTCTGTACAGATGATTCTTTGCTCTTTCTTCATTCTGCCCCTCTTCCTGACCATAATTTTTTCTATCCTGGGCCAAAAATTATTTGTTTGAACTCTGCCTCTACTTTGATTAGCATTGCCCTTGTGAGTGTTGGTCACCTGTTAATCACAGGTATGGCTACTGGCCCTTGGCAACTTATTCCTTACTTGATTTTCACAAGGGCAAAGAAAAAGAGAGAGAGAGAGAAAGGAAAATTCAGTGAGCATCTCCAGTTCTTTTATTAATATTAACTCAGAGAGGTAATAGGACAAGTCAAATTCATGCACCTGCTAATTGGTCCAGGCAGAGAGTCTACATTTCTTATTTGAGGACACTTAGTTATGCAGAAAAAGTTCATATTTCAGCAGGACTATAATCAATATATCACCTATATTAGCCTCATGTCAACACACAAGGGTTCATTATTAAGCAGATTCTGAAGGGTTCACTGAATATCGCACTTTGAAATGTGTGTCTGGTGCCTGGGAGCAATTTCCAGCCAGTCTTCTGGGAACTAGGACACACTTAAAAGGATTTAGGAGTAGAAATCTTTCACTTAAGAAAATCCATTTCAGCAATTCGCACATTAAGGAAATGGGAAATGTTTCTTTACCAATTTCACAGCCATTGGAATCCTCCAGTAAAACACAGGCAATTTTATTCTAGCTGTTGTAGCAATAGATGTTTAAGTGGGCTCTTTGTTCTCTCCCACCCTCTTGCAATTATGGAACTACTTAATCCATCAAGCGATTGTTTATTATGTGCACATTCCAAGGACAAGTGTCTTTTACTGAATAACAGTAGCCAATAACTACTGAACACCTAGTGGGTGTTTGCCAAGAACTTTAAAATGCTTCATGTTGGGGCACCTTGGTGGCTCAGTGGCAAGGCTCAGGTCATTATTCCAGAGTCTGGCTCCCTGATCAGCGGGGAGCCTGCTTCTCCCTCTGCCTCTGCTGCTCCCCCTGCTTGTGCTCACTCGCTCGCTCTCTCTGTAAAACAAATAAAATCTTTGGAAAAAAATAAATCAAATGCTTCATGTTATTTAACTCTCACAACAAAGAAAGAGGTAGTTGCTCTAACTATGGGAATTTGGAGGGGTTAAGGGAACTCACCAAATTTACAAACTTAAAATGACCCAAACATGGATTTTCATCCAATATTTCTCACTCTAACCCCCAAATCCTTAATCCCCAAATTGCATTACCCAAGGACAGATTTTTAAAAAAAAATTTTTTTAAGATTTTATTTATTTGGCAGAAAGAAACATAGCAAGAGAGGGAACACAAGCAGGGAGAGTGGGAGAAGGAGAAGCAGGATTCCTGTTGGGTCCATGATCCCAGGATCATGACCTGAGCCTAAGATAGATGCTTAAAAACTGAGCCATCCAGGTGCCCCTTTACCTTAGTTTTTGTTTTCATTTTGTTTTGTTTTAATTTACTTTAATTTTATTTTTTCAGTGTTCCAAGATTCATTGTTTATGCACCATACTCAGTGCTCCACACAACAAGTGCCCTTTTTAATACCCACCACCAGGCTCACCTCCCCATACACCCCTCCCCTCCAAAACCCTCAGTTTGTTTCTCAGAATCCATGGTCTCTCCTCCAATTTCCCATTGGAGGTCTCCCCCTCCAATTTCCCATTCTTCGCAAGCATACAAGCAACTTTCCCCAGAACAGACCACATACTGGGTCACAAATCAGGGCTCAACTGATACCAAAAGACTGAGATTACTCCCTGCATTCTCAGACCATAGTGCTTTGAAACTGGAGCTCAGCTACAAGAAAAAGTATGGAAGGAATTCAAACACTTGGAAGCTAAAGACCACCCTGCTTAAGAATGTTTGGATCAACCGGGAAAAAAAAGAAGAGCTTAAACAATTCATGAAAACTAATTAGAACGAAGACACATCCGTCCAAAACCTAAGGGATAGATACAGCAAACGCGGTCCTAAGGGGGAAATACATAGCTGTCCAAGGCTCCCTAAAAAAAAAATAAACAAATAAATAAATAAAATAAAATAAAAAATAAAAAATCCAGAAAACACCAGCTCTCTTTACACCTTAAAGAACTGAAAATCAACAACAAATTAAGCCAACCCCACACACAAGAAGGGAAATAATCAAGATTAAGAGTAGAGATCAATGAGATACAAACTAGTGATACAGTAGAACACATTAACAAAACTAGAAAGTGGTTTATTTTAGTTTTTATTTCATTTTTATTTATTTATTTTTGAGAGAGAGAGAGAGAAAGAGAGTATAAGCAGGGGGATGAGGCAGAGGAAGAGGGAAGAGAGTATCTTACTCAGGTTTCCTGCTCAGCACAGAGACCAAGGCTGTATGCAATGTCAGCACCCTGAGATCATGATCTGCACCAAAATCAGACGTTGGATGCTTAACTGACTGAGCCATCCAGGGGTCCCACTACAAGGATATATTAATAGTTAATATTTTTGCATGCCAAACACTGTTATAAGTATTTTACATATATTAACTAATAATTTAAATTATTCAAATCAGTGAAGCAACCAGTAAAAATAAGGGAGCTAGTTCCAAGAACATTTAAGGAAGAACCGGGCATTTGCAACATTATACCCTCTTTCCCACAAAAAAAGAATGTTAGAATAAAATTGAGTAATCCCATATAAAATATGATTTGGGGGCTTATAATTATGACTGAAATTTGTAAGTTAGCATGCAACTTCACAATGCTGAACTCTGATCAGGTAGTTAATTACAACATACACTCTTATAGAGAAATAATCTTTTGTTGGTCTGTTAAGCAGAAAACAATCTGTTATTGAGTTTTCTCTTCAAGTTTTTATTTAAATTTAAGTTAGTTAACTTATACTGCAATATTAGTTTCAGGTATATAATTGTATGTTTCAACATTTCCATACATCACCCAGTGCTCATCACAACAAGCACCCTCCTTAATCCCCTTCATCACCTCTTTCCTTCATCCTCAATCCAAATATTCATTGGCTGATCTTAATATATACATATCTTAAATATCTTATATATAACTTAAATATATACATATATTTATATCTTAAATATATACATATATACATATCTATACCTCACATCTTCTTTATCCACTGTGTATATACATATATACATACATGTATATGTGCACATATGTATATTTATACACATATACATATAGTGAAATGTTACTCAGAAGAAAGAATGAAATGGTGCCATTTGCAATGGTGAAAGCAGAACTAGAGAGGATTAAGCTAAATGAAGACCATCTGATATTTAAATGGTATGCTTCTATCAATCTACTTTATTTTCAAATTTAGAATAATTTTTCTTAAGAATTTTCAAAAATAATGATGATAGTCATAATTTCTGTTACGTATAAAGTTCTGTAAAAGGTATATTCTTCTGTAAAATGGAAAGATTGCAGAACTTGGATGGAATCTTCGTTTAACTGTTAACTAAATCAAGTTAAAATCTGAACTTGTGACTTATTTTTCTCATACCAACTCACAAATATGGTAATTACTATTCTACAATGAGAGAATTATTTCTTTTAATTTTAGTATTTTAGTTTCTGGAAACTTCCTTAATAAGCAAATATTGATTAAAATAGTAGAATAATATCTTTTAAATTATAATGGAGGTCTAGACATTAGAGGCTATACACTAGCTATAATGCACTAACTATAATATCAATTTGAAAAGCAGTGGAAGTAATACTTCACTTATGTGTTACTTTTCAGTATACTTGTCCCTCATATCAATTATGTGAAATAATGAACACAGATGTAATTGTCCCTAAAATATGAATGAAAATGTCCATACAGTTTTGGGGTAAGCCAGCCAAGATAACTCATTACAAAATTTATGTGGTTTCTTTACAAACAATGGTCTAGCTTCCAAAAACAAGTACAGATATGTCATCCCATTAACAGCAAGATGAAATCAGTTTTAAAATTGGAGACTCACAGAAGGGCAAATGTAACGAGTCTTACAAGGGACCAAGATGCAAGTTTTGTCAGATTGCCATACTAGAAATGCAGCTGTTTGGAAGTATAAAAGTCAATCACCAGACTTGTACTTTTTCTCTCCATGTGGATAAAGAGTTGAGAAGTCATATTACAATTTAAAGTTTCTGTGTAACAGAGGCTTTGCACAAATGCTAATGGATATCTATAGAAAATATTTGCCTTCTTCAAGCTGTGAAGGCCTGATTCTTCCACTCACCCTGGAGACCTCATCTCTCCTGGACGGTCTGTGGAGATGTACTTGCCAACTTGGCTCTTAAAGATTTATTCACCCTTTGTTTGCTTATCCATTTGATTTTGAAATGGTTTTTCCTTTTAGGTAAAATAGATAACTGTTGTCCATTAAGTTAAAGTCCACCCTACTAAAGAAAGAAAGAAAGAAGAAAAAATAAATCAAGTCCTCCCTGACTCTGTGCAGGTAGCCACCCTTCACCAGGTGTAGCCATAACAGCTTAGCTCTTAAGGGCTTTGAATGGTGTTTTCCATGCAGAGCTCCCAGTTTCCATTTCATTGTTGAAGAAACTGACTGTAAGAAGAGATGGAATGGTTTACTCAAAGTGATGAAGTGTGGAGTAGAATCCAGCTTTTCTAAAATGACGCTTTTTTTAAGTCCTATTCTCACACTGTCCCATAGCAACTCCTCAAGAGCATATAATACCAATTTTCAGCTATTAAGGGCATAAAATGTAGAAATTGTTGAGTTCAGTTTTTAACCTGCCCAGTAGCTTACAGCAATAATGATGATCATTACTGATAAAAATTGATAGGAAGGTAGAAGGAGCCAAAGTAATAGCACTGGCAGTAACCCATATCCCAAAGGTCAATGAGGACCTTATAATGGAAATCTACCAGTGATTCTAATGAAAGTAGCTACTTTTGCTTCTCCATTTTTCCCCAGACCAGGGCGTGAAGTGTGTTAGAATAGGTTTGTCATTGATAAAGTACAAAATATTTTTTGTGGCTTAGAAAATCCGCATTATTCTGTCCTTTGTTAACTTCTCCATCTCACATGCAAATCCACATCCACATCCACTTCCCCACATCCACATCCACTTCCCCACACCCGTAACGCCCTTTATAGTGCCACAATTATCCGCATAGCCAGCTCTAGTCAGCATAACGTTCTCCATCTTGTCCACCTGGGAAATGTTTTCTAATCCTTCGGGATTTAGAGCTGAATTGTCCCCTTCTTTATGAACTTGTTCCCAACACACCACACACCCAGGAAGATTTGCCCACATTCTGCTGTGTGCCGCACTCTAACCTTACAGACATCTCTTATGTCACCTCTTTGCATTTGTTTCTCTCTCTCTTTCTCTCTCTATTATAAATAAGATTGGTAATGACACACATTAAAGACACAGAGAAAGAAATGTTTTCTAAACAAAAACAAAATAGGTCTACAAGATATTGTTAATAAAACAATAGAAGTAAGGAAGAATTCTATACATTGTCTCAACTTTTTTGTGCTGTGCTCCCTGCTGTGTCTTCCAGGGAATTATGGGTGGTTTCTTTTGTTTCTTTGTTTTTCTGTTGTCCTTAAATTTCTGTACATAAAATAGAGGTCTTGGCCCTCAGTGGGCACATAGTCAAATCTTATGACTGATTTAATAAAAACAATTGCATTTTGCATTTCTTTCTCTGTTTGTCTCAAGAATATATGCTACAGTGGTGCCTGGGTGGCTCAATTGATTAAGCGTATGCCTTTGGCTCAGATCATGATCTCAGTGTCCTGGGATCGAGCCCCACATCAGGCTCCCTGCTCAGAGGGGAATCCACTTCCTCTCTCTCTGCCTGCAGCTCCCTCTGCTTGTACTCTCCCTCTCTGTCAAACAAATCAAATCTTAAAAAAAAAAAAAAAGAATACATGCTACAGAATATCTTTTGTGATAATGCTGACTCAGATAACAGCCCTAACAGAAATAGAACAATAATCATTAGTGATTATTGTGCCATACTATCCCTTGGTATCTTAGATTAGGTCAGTTCATGCATTTTATCCTTATTATGAAGGTGTTTAAAATAATACATTTCAGAGTGTTAAGAAAAATACTTTATAACTTAGAAATTTGACTAAAGGTGATCAACATGGGGCATAGGTACCCATAAGAATTATCATTACTGGAATGTACATTGTTCTATGAACTATTTTTCATTAGAGGTCCAAAACTTAGTGAAATTACATCTTCATTTATCAAATTTTTTCTGGTGTGAATGCAGATGCCAGGCACAGGAAATAATACTGAAAGATATGGTTTTATCATCATTTCAGATATTTAACCAAGTGATCTTATTCACATTCTTTATTAAATTGGCTATAAATATTTAGTTCCTTAACTGTTTTTTGAACCACCTTTCCCTTTTTACTATTTACATCTTTAATTGTGAGTTGAATAAAATCTTTTTTTTTTTTTTCTTTTACCTTTGAAACTACACTTTAAAATTCTTCTTTTGGGGCTGCCTGGGTGACTCAGTGTGCTGGATTTTCAGCTGAAAACTCTTGTTTTCAGCTCAGGTCATGTTCTCAGTATCTTGAGGTTCAGCCCTGCCTCAGGCTCTGTGTTCAGCGGCAGGAGACATGGTGTTATAGGGTAGTCTGCTTGAGATTCCCTCCCTCTCCCTCTGCCTCATCTTCTGCTCTCTTTCTCTCTCTCTCTCTCTCTCAAATAAATAAATAAATTTTAAAATAAAAACTCCTCATTTTACCTGAGGACTATTGGTCAGAAGGTCAAAGGGCTAAGGGTGCAGAATGCTGTGCTCATTCCTTCATCTGCTTTTAGTATATTGCAATGTAATGCAGCTTTTATGTGCCTGGTTAAATGAATATACAATTATAGAGTCTAATTTCAACTCAAATAACTCTTACAAGATAGACATGTAACAGCAAAGATACTGCAAAGAAACTGTAGGTTAGAGACATATTAATACCTGAAGTTAAGCCAACAATAAAAATTGGCTAAACTGAAGCTTTTAATTCTAATGTGAACTCTCCACTTAAAACAGAGGCTAAAGGGGCACCTGGGTGGCTTGGTGGGTTAAGCCACTGCCTTCGGCTCAGGTCATGATCTCGGGGTCCTGGGATCGAGTCCCGCATTGGGCTCTCTGCTCAGCAGTGAGCCTGCTTTCTTCTCTCTCTCTGCCTGCCTCTCCGTCTACTTGTGATTTCTCTCTGTCAAATAAATAAATAAGATCTTAAAAAAAAAATTGTTAAAAAAAATAAAATAATAAAATTGACTTGAAAAATAATTACAAATCTATAGCCACCATTATTAACAAAAAAATTGTCTAAGATGATATTATATAAATTGTGTCTTGGTGAGAAGCATTTTTCATATTTAGCAGTCATTAAATACAATTCAAAACTCAAAACAAATAAAATAATAGATAAATCAAAATAAACTGAGCATAGAACTAGCTCTTTGAAATGTTATATCAAAAATGGTAAGTCAGCATTTTGAAAAAATAACTGAACATAAATAACCACATATATATACATATGCATATTTGACACATGTATGTGAAGTAATCATATATATATTCAAATATATATGAAATCAATGTATATATGTTTCAGGTAAAAGGACTTTTGAATTACAAGACATTAATCATTTTAAAGTACTTAATTTTGACCTCATTTTATCATTTTAAAATTTCCTATGTGCATATGTTATTTTCTTGTGTATTAGTGTAAATGATCATGCATATTATTGGCCAAGAAGACTATAAGGTGGTAAAACCACCAAAAATACTTATTTGGGATTTTTAGGGACTGCAAACCAGGAGACACTGACTCTATTGAACTTAAAAGTATGCTCTTAATTGCAAATGTAGAGTGTAGCTTACAAAGGCAAAAGCCACAAGGTTACCTAAATTGTTTCAAAAGATTTAGGATTGGTCCTGGCAAAGTTAAACTGACTATCTAATACAGGATTAGCTCTTTAGCTAACCGATGTTTCATTATCTCTATTTCAGTCCAAAATAGAAGGATGTGTTCAAGGAGGTGGTTGCAACTGACAAATTGCAATTGACAAAAGTCAAGAAGTTCATGGTCTTCTAGGAATTGACACAGGAGAGGTGCAGAGGTCCTGCTTTCTCCTGATGCTATTTTGAATGACTCTCCCTTCAATGTTTACTTCATTTTGGAAACTTCTCTCACAATGTAATGTATAAATAAATATGCTTCTGTTTGTATACTCTATAAAGTTATGTTCACTGGTTTGTTATACTACAAGCATGCTATCCAAAACTTCGGAGACTACTCTGGGAGATTAGTAGTTATTCTCAAAATAGGGGAAGTCTGCTGAGATTGAAACCTCATGTGAACTGAATCTTCCCAAAAAAGTTATAAAAGTCTCAAGACAGCACCATGGTGTTCACAGGAGAGGTTAATGGATGGGACAAGATACACTGGAAGCAAAGAACCTTACAACTGTTTTTAGATCACTCATACTTGTCTTTCATGTAGCTCACACCTCATCTTCTGGTTCACATAGCTTTCCAGAGCATATTACACTTGTTTTCTTCCTAAAGCTTCATTCATAGATGGTTTCCCCTGTAGGTCAAAAAGGAAAAAAAAAAAATTATATATATATATATATATATATATATATATATATATATATAAATTCTTAAGGATGCTATACACAGTTTGCTTTGTTTTGTTTTAATTTTGGTTCTCCTCCACTTGATTTCATTTCTCCTGCCATATCCCTAATGTTTTTTGACACTAATACGCAAACTCTGGTTCTTCAATACAAAATACCATTTCATGCTTCTAGACTGACTCCATTTTCCTATGCTGTTTCTCTGCTAAGTATACTTCTCTTTTCTCTGTTTGTCACTTCTTATCTACCTTTAAAAACTTGGTTTCAGTGTTCCTCCATCAAACTCTGTGTGTGCGTGTGTGTGTGTGTGTGTGTGCACGTGTGCACGCGCCCGAATGCTTCAAAAACATTTTGCAAAGTAAGTCTGAAATGACCAGTGGAAATGCATAAATGCATAAAAATGACCAGTGGAAATGCATAAATTGAAGACAAACTTTTGAGACTTAAAGAGATACTAATTTAGCTGAGAATATATAGATTGGGAAGGGATAAGAACAAAGAATTTTACTAGTATTTAGTAAAGAAATGGAAAACTAGTATTTAGAAGAAGCAGCAAAAAAACTGTTAGGACAAAATGACAGGAATTTCTCAGACATAAGAAAAAAATCCAGGAAATGTTCTTGGCCCAGAAGCTAAAGAAAGGGAATCTTTGAAGAAAGAGGGAATGATCCAGCATTGGCAAAGAACCAGAGAGTTTCAGAAAATGCCAAACGTCTCAAGGACTTTAAAAATGCAGTGTATTGGTGACCTTAGTAAAAGCAGTATCTATACCACAGTGCAGGTGAAGATGTAGGAATCAGTACATTTAAAGAAAAAGGGTGAATTTAGAAGGGACTATCGGCATGTAGGCCTTGGGAGGAGATACTAAAGAATGTGAGGAGAATGTAAAACAGTACTTCTTCCAGTGCAAAAAGAAGTATGGAAAGTGTAAGTAGGGAAAGTGGAAGGTGTTCTGTCATAAAAGGATTGAGCTTTTCAAAAAGCTTCGTCTGAATTCCCCACCTGCCCATGCATATGCCTATAGTTATTCACATCTCCTTTCTGTCATCTTTTCTTGCATGTAATTTTTTCTAATGCATTCTAAATGCTAATTCTAGATTAATGCATCTCCACACACAGCCCACTCCCTCAATTAGCTATGAATTACCTGAGGTATTCTTCTGTGTCCCGTTTGTCGCTACCTATTAAGCACCATGCATAGTGCCTGCTATATTTTGGGCTTTTAATTTGGGCTTTCTTTTTGGTATGTTAAATTGGAGAGTATATAAAACATACTGCAATAGCAAGTGATACGTTGTCAATGCTGTTGAATTTCTGAAAAGTCAGATATCTATACTGAGACATCTCATGGACTGAGAAATGAGTTGAATTTTTTCCATCTACCCATCTATTCATTCATTTATAGATGAAGGAATCCAAATATCTAGGTCCCTGGGCTCCTGAGAGGTATTTATAGGACAGCTCATTTGATTTATGGGAAAAATCTGTTTCCCCTTCAGTTATGGAACCTCAAAACTTGATTTGATTAGTACACACTCTTGTCAACTAAGCTAACTCAACCCCTTAGATAATGAAGAGTCAATGTCCTTTGTCTTAAAAAAAACAAACAACTGCAATAGAACCTTTCTAAATCAAACAATAATGCTATGAGAAATGGTGAATGAATAAAATATTCAGTTGAAATTGGAGCTCTCTTTTCTGTGAGAATGAATATCATTATCTGGAAATCAAAATTGTTAAAAAAAAAAGTTAAGGACTTTGGTGTGAAAATAAAAGGAATAATTTAAAAATAGCTTCCTAAATAAAACCATTATCCCTCAAAGCATAGCTATTTAAAGGAAACTGTGAAACACAGCTTGGTTCAAAGATCTCAGTGCACACTGCATGAAAAACCAAGAATGCAAAATAATGTACATCAAAGCCAATGTTTCCATAAATGGTCATAAAGGATTCATGTTTTTCTCTCTGTAAAATTAAAAAAAGCAGCCCACAATGTAACACTAATTATACATAAATAGTCTTATTTTAATCATTATTATTGTGGGAGTATAATTGTGGATTGAAAACCCATTCCAGATACAGAAAACCTATAGCAACAGAAATAACTTGATAGTCTTTTTCTAATAAAGACCATAGGAAATGTATATTTTGTTCGATAGGAAAACTATTGAAGTAAAATGTAAAAAGAGCTCATTATTATAAATCTGCATAAACATCAGTTTCAAAATTACTGCTGCCTATCTATTGCATTTACAAGAAACTAAAACTCCAGTTCTATTAATCACTGCAGAGCTAGGCACAGGAAACATAAACCAGATCACTTGGGATTGGGCCTTCACAAGCTTTATAAAAGATCTAGTTAAGGCGAAATTAGTGCAATTTTTATCTCAAGTATAGAATTATGAAACCAAAAGTTCTGGTTAAGTTATTTTTATTAGGCATTCAGTTAATACAGCAATACACACAAATCCAAAATGTACTGCTTTGT
The DNA here is from genome assembly GCF_020171115.1 of Neogale vison. Lineage (NCBI taxonomy): Eukaryota > Metazoa > Chordata > Mammalia > Carnivora > Mustelidae > Neogale > Neogale vison. The sequence continues at coordinate 107,476,171 of NC_058093.1, read as the reverse complement.
GGATTTTTACAAATATATGCAGTATAGTAATCAAAAAAAGAACATTTCTGGCAGCCCAGACATTTCCTCATTATCCCTGTCAGGTAATATTTCCAAAGCCTCCCTGAAAACACATTCTAATTTCTAATATGATAAGTAAAAATTCTATGTTCTTATACTTTATATAAAGGAAATCATGTGTATGTCCTCTCTTGCTTTTGACTTGTTTGTACAGCATCACGTCTGTGAGATCCATTTTTATTTTCCACTCAACTGTTAATGGGCATTTGGATTGTTTTTAGGTTTTAATTATGAAAATTATGCATTTTGTATATGTTTTTGAGGGTATATATGTATTCATTTTTATAGCTATGCACCCATCCATTTTGAGAAGAAATATGGAATTGTAAAGTAACTTATGTTCAGCTTTACTAGGTATGTACATAATGCCCACCAGGACTCTGATTTACAAAATCTCTTATTCTATAGTGCTAATAGCTTGTGACCACAATTTCACATGTAATTTATTTTTTAGTATTTGATGTATTTCAATTATATATATATGTGTGTGTATATATATGTATATATATATTTATTTATAAAAAACAAATATGCACATTTAAAATATACATAGCATTCAATATGTATCTACATTTAAAACTTTTAAGTGGAAGAGGATTTTCTTAATCTGCAATCACGTAGAAACACCAGAGTACTAGTGTTCATATTTTGGCAGGGCATTTCATCAGTGACCCACATAAAATAGAGCTGAAATAATTTCATTTGAAGCCACTGTTTTCGACCTTCTCGAAGAATGATTTGGCTTTTAATCAGAAATCTGTGTTTCATTTTGAACACGGAACACATCATCCAAATGTAGCTATTTCCATACAAATGAACTACTTTCCATATCATAAGATTAATAATGAAGAGACTTGCATTCCTACAATTGTATGGAAGAGTTCATGCAGAAGACAACACTGATCTACTTGAATATGAAATGTGTCCAGTGTATTTGGAAGTTCTAATCTCTCACTACTCTTGATGGATAAAAGAATAAACACATTGGTGGTTATGAACCTCCATTGAAGTCAACCACTCTTGAATTTAGCAAGAGATAGGTTTAAATAAATTGTATAGTCCAATCTTTACCTAATTGTAAATGAAGAAGATAGCAATTTGGGGCTAGTCCAATGTAAATGGAGAGATTGAATAGAAAGAAAGATGATGTTATCATTAAGTTTGTATATATATGAAATTGTGTCTTGGAGATAGTTCTCCCATTGATTTTCCTTTATTTATATTTATATAAATAAGAATTAGTACATTTATATAAATAAGAATTTGTCTAAGCCTCAGTTTTCTCAGTCCATAATATCTTCTTTGCAGGAATGTAAGTTCCACATGTCAGTAATGAAGTATTTCATAAATGGGATACACTTTTTTATTATAACCATGTTATTATGATGATAGAATGTATTATATGCTTTTCTAAACATTTTACCATTATTTTATTTTAACACCAATACTTTGAGGATGATTACAACATGCATTATTATCCCCTTGTACAGAGAGGAGGCTCTCTCCTCTTTGTACAATGATTGCATGACAGAAATGGGACAAGGGTTGATCACTCCTCCTTCCTGGTTTGGTTCTTTTTTTCACCCCATCTTTCTTTTTTCCTACAAGTTGACTCATATGTGAGTTATGTTTCCATCTCATTGGGTGTGCTTTTGTGTGTTCTGAAGAATTAAAGATTAATTAAAGAATTAAGGATCGATTAATTAATTAAGATTTATTAATCCTTAATTAAAGAATTAAGGATTCCCAAGTTTTCATGTCAGTAAACATAAATCTTATCTAAAAGGAATTCACTTCATCCAAATCTTTCTTCTACTCAATTGATGCTCAGTCACTGGCTAACTTTTTCTTTCTGCTTCATTTATTCACATTATCTCTCCTTCTCACCCTTAGAAAGCATATTTTGGATTGGATGAGATGCTGAAGTATATTCACATATTCACATTCCTTGCCCTACCACTTCTCTACCACTAAAAAGATGGATGGAAGGAAGAAAGGAAAGAAGGAAGGGAGGAAGGGAGGGAGGGAGGGAAGGAAGGGGAAAAGGAAAAAAAAAACTAATTTTTCCATTAGTTTTATTTACCAAATAAAACAAATAAATACAACCACATAAAACAAATTATTTTTTTATTTACCAAATTATTTACCAAATAAAACAAATACCAAAATAAAAAAGTCATGTGTCAGAGACCCAACACTCAATGCAGTTTTCTCTCAGTTTGGAGGTGATTTCCAATGTAGTTAATTCATAAACTTTCAAGTGTGCTACCATATCTTCACCCACTCACTTAGCTTGCCAGCACAGTATCCAAGTTTGTGTTCTTATGGTTACATGACTGCTATTACTTTTCCAGAATTCATGTATTCATAAAACCAGGTATAGGGGCAAGATCAGGAAAACAAAGTGTCTTCCTCAACTGGCTTTTTTTTTTTTTTTTTTTTTTTAATGTATCAGGTAAATTCTTTTTTTTTTTTTTCCAATTTATTTATTTTCAGAAAAACAGTATTCATTATTTTTTTCACCACACCCAGTGCTCCATGCAAGCTGTGCCCTCTATAATACCTACCACCCGGTACCCCAACCTCCCACCCCCCCGCCACTTCAAACCCCTCAGATTGTTTTTCAGAGTCCATAGTCTCTCATGGTTCATCTCCCCTTCCAATTTACCCAAAAGCACATACCCTCCCCAATGTCTTTTATGAGGGACCAGAAATATTTCCAGGGGGCTATAGATAGGCTAGTATCTGGGGCCTTGGAGTCCATTTGTCTTATTGGCCAGGAATTTATCCCAAGCCAATCTAAATCCTTTCACTGTCCTGGGAGGTAGAACTACTATAGTTGTCTTAGATTAATCCAAGTCTACCGCCTGGGGCCAGGCATGGATACAGCTTTACCTGAAGTATACACATTCTCTCCCCAGTAGTTGTAAACAATTAAGGTTCTGTTTTAAAGGAGGAAGGGGAAAAAATCTTTGACCAAGTACCCAACAGTGTCTACCATAGTCCTGTCATGACTGGAGTGGGATTTGTCACAGAAGTGATCAAACTGATCCCAAGCTTTCCATTCACCTAATTCATTTTCTCATTTTTTCTTCATTATGAATTGCTGGGGGGTTAGTCATTATGAATTTCTGGGAGGATAGTCACCTTGGCACTCTTGCTGGAAAGAGTGCCTTAGATATTGTTTCTGTATATGTATAGCAGAGGGATCTTGGACAAAAGTTTTAATCTCTATGATCCTCTGTATCAGCCCCAGAGAACCCATGAACACTTATTTGTAGTAATATTTCTCTTCTTTCTCTCTTTCCATCCCCCATTTATGCCCTATTTCTAAGTGATGCACATTTTCCATTTTGACTGGTGCCTTCTGGGGCATAAGCTTCAATTAGCAGCTTTTCATAAACTATTGCTTCAAGTACTTATTTTTTCTTGGTCTTATTATCGAATTATAAGTCTATTACTATTGGTGTTTTTGAAATCCATCTGCCGAATAATCCATTATAATACTTTGTAAGTTTGTGTTGTGTCCCAGCAGAGATGCTAAAGAGAAATGAGTTTTGATTGTCACAGAAATTCAGTTTCAACTTGAGGAAAAACTGACTAGAAAAGTTATTAGCCTCTGAATTAGCTACTGAAAAAGCTTTGAAGTTATCTTCCCCTGAGATCTTATATAGAGGTCTAAGTAGGCATGTGAAAATTTAGAAATTTTTAGCTGTTTGCGTGGAAGAGAGGAGATAACACTGAACTTGTATACAAGATTATATGCAGATTTTTTGCAAACCTCTAGATCTGCTATGAAGCACACAGATCAACTAGATTGTGAGTGTGGCCCCAAACTTGGTAGACTTATGGGTCCATGAAGGGTCATATCGTGATACTCTCCCCAACTACTGGACAATGCTCATGCATGTAAGTCTGTATAAAATGGCTTGCATTGCCCCCTGGTCCCCTAGGAAAGAAACTAACCCAGGAGGCCTGCCTCACTGAGAAAATGTGAGAGCTCTGTGCCCTGAAAATGATATCCATGGTGATGTGCAAGTGCTGAGGGAGTATTACCCTCTTGATCAAGGAAATACTGTCTATAATAAAGTATGTCAAGTGCTGGCAAGTCTTGGATTCAAATTATGGTGCTTTGAGGAAATCCCTTTAACTCTCTGAGCCTTGTTTTTCTCATCTGTGGAAAGCAATAACATCTTAGAGAATACTGCCGGCATTAAATTCTGTCAATGTATGAAACAACCTGTGATGCTGTTGGTTCTCTATTAAAGTTACTTATTTTAGTTTTTCCATTTCATGTCCCAGTAGTGCTGGTAATAGACTAGAAAGTCACAGAGCAGGAGCCATAGAAAATAGAGAGCTCGAGGCATGTCCTTCATGCTGAGGCTTCTAGAGTCCAGCAATCTCAGGGTAACCACAGGAGGGAAAATGGGACCTGAAGCTAGGGAAGAAAATAAAGCACATACAAATTCAAAGTGTTCACAAGCAATGTGGGTAAACAGTTTTGAGAAAACACAAACCTTTGCTTATTTCCATGGCACATTCTCCAGATAGTCCCCATGAAGCCACTGTGACTAGTAACAGCTGTTTCAAGAAAGGACTGGATCAGGATGCATCCTCTGCCTCCCTCATGCCTCCTACTTTCTTTCCTGAGAGACAGATGCCCCACACTGTTCGGTCAGGTCATCCAGTCCCTTCAGATACCTTCCAGAAAGTCCGGTCCCAGGCCATAATTTTATCTGCTTTATCTGATTTCAGGAGCAGAAAGAAGCCAAAGTTTCCCTATTTCTGCAATCGATGAGGATCTTGCCTCAAATTAGCTTTGAGGAATCTGCTTGGGGAAATTGGGGAGGTGTGTTTGTAAGGGCTTGTGGGAGGTCTTCAGGGTGCTTCTATTTGGAAATAGAAACAAAGATTAATTGACCATAGAGTTGAGGGTCCATATCTGGGCTCTCTTCTCTGTTCCACTGGTCTATGTGTCTGTTTTTATGCCAGTACCATGCTGTCTTGGTGATCACAGCTTTGTAATAAAGCTTGAAATCAGGTAATGTGATGTCCCCAGCTTTATTTTTGTTTTTCAACATTTCCTTAGCGATTCGGGGTCTCTTCTGATTCCATACAAATTTTAGCATTATTTGCTCCAGCTCTTTGAAGAATACCAGTGGAATTTTGATCGGAATGGCATTAAAAGTATAGATTGCTCTAGGCAGTACAGACATTTTAACAATGTTTATTCTTCCGATCCAAGAGCATGGAATGGTCTTCCATCTTTTTGTGTCTTCTTCAATTTCTTTTGTGAGTGTTCTGTAGTTTCCTCGAGTACAGATCCTTTACCTCTTTGTTTAGGTTTATTCCCAGGTAGCTTATGGTTCTTGGTGCTATAGTAAATGGAATCAATTCTCTAATTTCCCTTTCTGTATTTTCATTGTTATTGTATAAGAAAGCCACTGATTTCTGTACATTGACTTTGTATCCTGCCACGTTGCTGAATTGCTGTATGAGTTCTAGTAGTTTGGGGGTGGAGTCTTTTGGGTTTTCCATATAAAGAATCATGTCATCTGCGAAGAGAGAGAGTTTCACTTCTTCATTACCAATTTGGATACCTTTTATTTCTCTCTGTTGTCTGATTGCTGTTGCTAGGACTTCTAATACTATGTTGAACAAGAGTGGTGAAAGTGGGCATCCTTGTCTTGTTCCTGATCTCAACAGGAAGGCTGCAAGCTTTTTCCCATTGAGGAGGATATTTGCTGTGGGTCTTTCATAGATAGATTTGATGAGGTTCAGGAATAGTCCCTCTATCCCTATACTTTGAAGCGTTTTAATCAGGAAGGGATGCTGGATTTTGTCAAATGCTTTTTCTGCATCAATTGAGAGGACCATGTGGTTCTTCTCTCTTCTCATATTAATTTTTTGTGTCACATCGATTGATTTTCGAATGTTGAACCATCCTTGTAGCCCAGGGATGAATCCCACCTGATCATGGTGGATAATCTTTTTAATGTGCTGTTGGATCCTGTTGGCTAGGATCTTGTTGAGAATCTTAGCATCCATATTCATCAGTGATATTGGCCTAAAATTCTCCTTTTTGGTAGGGTCTTTGCCTGGTTTGGGGATCAGGGTAATGCTGGCTTCATAGAAAGAGTCAGGAAGTTTTCCTTCTGCTTCAAGTTTTTGAAACAGCTTCAGGAGAATAGGTGTTATTTCTTCTTTGAAGGTTTGGTAGAAATAGAAACAAAGTCATCAGCTAAGGAGGATTAAGGGGAAGTTTGTTCTAGTTAATGTAAGAAGGAGGGGGTGTAAACTCATCATCTCAAAGAAAGGAGATTGAGCTGACCAATGACATAGAGGAAGTATAATATCAGAAGACTAGGGAATAAACAACAGCAGCCAAGGCTTCTCGCTGGGAATCTGGAGCAGTGTATAGACTAGGTTCCTATATATATTTTTATTTGTTTGTTTGTTGGTTTGGTTTGGTTTTGTTTTTTTTCTACCACATGCATCCGTTTTCCAAGTCATGTCAGTAAATATTGATGGATCACTAATATGTGTTAACAGATATTAAGAGAGATACAATATAAGAAAGGTGCAATATGAGAAAAATACAAATAGCTACATTTCTACTCAAATAACTTGGTATCTAGCTTTGTGGATGAAAATAAAAAGATGAGTAATTCAAAGCATAAGGTTAGTAGAGTTTTACCAGTCCGTGTAACAAGTGTGCGAAACCTCAGTAGGAGACAATGCTGTGAATTGACTGGTCTAGGAAAAACTGGATTCTACCCAGCACAGGAACAGTAGCTAACTTTTAATAAGCAGTTGAAGGAAACAGGGTCACAGAGGTGAGGACAATGGCAAGGTGAGGATAATAGGCAACTGTGAGGCTGTGAGGAAAGGATGCTATGTATTTCTGCTTTCTTATAAACAAATATGGCTGATGAGCTCATAATTAATCTATGGGGAAAGTTTTGGTAAAACAGAATGGGGTTAGGTATGAGAATTTTTTAAGGTTATTTGTTTATTTATTTGACAGATAAAGAGAGAGAGAACAAGCAGGGGCATCAGCAGACAGAGGGAGAGGGAGAAGCAGGCTCACAACTGAGCAAGGAGCCCGATGTGGGGCTCAACCCCTGGACCCTGGGTTCATGACCTGAGCTGAAGGCAGATGCTCAACCAACTGAGCCACCCAGGTGCCCCAATATGAGACTGTTTTGAATGACAGATGCAGGCACTGGGTCATTTTCTCACTGATCATTAAGCTTGGATAATTCAGGAGTTAATATTAAATAACATTTCTTGAGTTTATATTTTATGCTATTACTATTCTTAATGTTTCATATGCTTGAACTCACTGAATTATGTCAATAACTTCTGCTCACACACAAGGTGCTATAATTTAAAAGGTCTCAAGATTTTCTGATAAAACTTAATCCATGAGGATAAGTAAGGGATACAGAAAGCACATCTTTCCAAAGACACATAAGTAAAGCAATAAAAGCAGGGACAGCAAAACCAGACATTCTTCCTGAACAGACATACTTCAAAACATAGCTAGAAACTTAGTTCCCTTTAGACAGTCTCTGAATGACTGGCCATCTTTGCAATGGTAAAGAAGCCCTCTAATTCCTGGGCACCTCATCCTGGCTTCCCTGTCTTTGCTATGCTATTACACTTGATTCTCTCAACCCAGAAGATGTCCGCTTGGTAGTTCTCATCTCTGGTACATTATGCATAGATACGATATTTGATCTCTAAATACTGAAGTGTTCATGGGTGAGCTTCTACCCAGAGAGGGATGCATATGATCATTATGGTTAATCTTTTTACTTTTTCAACACACAAAGAAAGCTCATTTGTTAACTGAGGTAAGTTTTATATCCTTTTTAAGAAAATATAAAATGCTTGATGTTTCCAAGTTTTGAATTATTTTTCCATTTACCCAGAAATTTGTTTAAATACATGAAATAAAACATGACAAAAGCATCAAATTATCTAAGCTTTTATCTGCTTCTGATATATATCCAGCTGTTGATGTTGGGTGTATGGAATACCAAATATCTAGAAGAATATTATCTAAGAGGACATATTCTTGGTAAGAATTCTAGAATTCTGTGCTCTTGAACACATCTACCATTGAAATGGAGAATTTAAACTGAGGGTTTTAGAGGGGAGGGAGGTGGGGGGATGGGTGAGCCTGGTGTGGGTATTAAGGAGGGCACATATTGCATGGAACACTAGGTGTGGTGCGTAAACAATGAATCTTAGAACACTGAACAAATAAAATAAAATTTAAAAAAAAAGAAAAAGAAATGGAGAATTTACCTCCAACTCCAAAGATCCCTTCCTGTAACTGAATTAAAGTTACTTGTGAGTCTTTGCCTACAGCAAATATTTACTGTCAGGAGAAAAGAGAAGGGACAACAATTACCCATTAAGCCTATTGAAGGACTCAAGTCAATCATAATAGCTATGCTAAAGTTTATTCCTATATTTATTCCTATATGCTAAAGTTTAAACCTGTTTTTTTAGCTGTTTAATATTCACCAATACTCAGCATACATTCACATGTAAGATTTCTTGAACTAAAACAAACAGTTCCATCTGTTAGTTATGTTACTTTAGCTTGTGTTAAATACTTTTATATATTTCAGAAAACTTGCACCTGAAAACATAGAATGATCATTTATTACAGGCTATGAAGATAACCAATGTCAGGCTGTGAATCCATGCTATTTTGTAACCTGATGTATTCTACCAAAGAGTAGAGTCTAAATTTACAAGTGATATCTGTCTCTAGATACTGATTAAAGCTTAGAGATCATTTGTAATATATTCAAATATTCATATATTTAAAAAAGAGGAACGCCTTTAGATATTTCCAAATAAAATATTTTTAAAACTATCACATGGGAAGAATCAAGAGAGAACTCATATATGCACCTGCTAACTCATATACCAAACAACTTCTGTCTGCAATTTGCTTATTCTCCTTTATCTCTTTATGCTTTCAATGTAAAACCAACATCTTGACCTTTATTGAAGTGACATTCACATGACATAAAATTAATCATTTTAAAGTGAACAATTCACTGGTATTTACTACCTTCATATCACTGTGCAAATACCACCTCTTTCTAGTTCAAACTATTTCATCACTCAAAATAAAACCTTGTACCCATTAAGCAGCTCCTCCTCATTGCTCTCATCTCCTAGCCACTGGCAATCACCAAACTGGTTTTTGTCCCTATAGATTTACCTTCCATGGATATTTCATAAAAATAGAAACAGGCAATATGTGCCCTTTGAGATCTGGTTTCTTTCACTTAGCAGAATGTTTTCGGAGCTCATCCACACTCTAGCATTTATCAGTAATGCCTTCCTTTTTATGGTTTAATAATATGTCATTGTATATGTATTAGTGTCCTAAGGCTGCCGTAACAAAATATCACAAACTGGTTTAAAACAATAGAAACTGGGCACCTGGGTGGCTCAGTGGGTTAAAGCCTCTGCCTTCGGCTCAGGTCCTGGTCTCAGGATCAAGCTCTGCATTGGGCTGTCTGCTCAACGGGGAGCCTGCTTCCCCTTTTCCCTCTGCCTGCCTTTCTGCCTACTTGTGATCTCTCGCTCTGTGTGAAATAAATAAAGAAAAAAAAAAGAAAGAAAGAAACTGGTTCTCTGGAAGCTAGGATCTCCATATCAAACTTTCAGTAAGAACATACTCCTTCTGAAGACTCCAGGGAATCATTCCAATCTGGCTCTTTCTATTTTCTGGTGATTGGTGGCCATCCTTAGCATCTTGGGATTATAGCCCCATCACTACAATTTCTGCCTCTACCCCCACAAGACCTGTGTTGTGTGTCCTCCCTAGGTCTGTGTCTTCATACAACCTTCTCATAGGACACAAGTCATTGGATTTATTATGACCTCACCTTCACTTAATTAATCACATTTTTAAAGACTCCATTTCCAAATAAGTTCACATTCACCTGGTAAGATTAAGACATATTTCCCTAGTTTCTGACTGTTGTATTTTGTCAAGTACCTTTACATATTGCCCAGAACATAGTAAGTGTTGAAAAATAAAGGCTGAATATCAGAGTGGGGGATACTCAATACAAATTGTGTAACAATAAATCTCTGTTTTCTGAGACTTAGCCAAACTTTAAGTCCTCAATATAGGAGCCTCCCTATGTGTCAAACATTCCTGAGTGATCCTCAATCCTCTCATCTTAATTCCCCTAAGACTCTTAGAGTGTGAAACACTTAGTCACCACTTAAAGGGTACACAGAGGCTATGTTCTCACTCATCTTCCCAATCCATTGCTTTAGCAAGAAATCTGTACTCGGAACTTTAAATGTTAAAATATATGCTGAAAGAAAGGAGAATGCAATTAGACTTCTTTAGGACACTGAGTGGCTTCATCTCTTAAATTGATTTAACATTGATTAATAAGGCATAATATAATATAGATCAGTAGTAGGGGATTATTTAAACATAGGAACTGTGACAGAGTCACATATGTGAACATTGACCAACTCTATCCAATAAGCTCACAGAAAAATAGTGTCATTGGAAAAATCAGTCTTATTGGGTAAATAGATTCATCAGACTACTTTACCTGTATATCATTAAACATTTTGTTTTCATTATAGTTTATTTAATTCTAATTCCATGGTCAACATTACTTTTCTGATTAGTTTTTGGCTGTGTATTTTCAAGGTCATATAACATAATATTATTTTTCATTGCTAATGAACATATTGGCATTCTGAATTTATACATTAATCACAGAATCTAAGATACTATTAGCGTAACAGAGAAAGATGCATCTGCACCAGGGGAATTAGAAAACCAGATTCTGAGGCTGTATAAATAAATTTTAGGTAAGTGTGCTGTCAAGAACCATGAAGCATCCCAAAAGAAGCATTGCCTCGGTAATTTTACCCTAAAACTAGTTTCCTATGCATGGTGAATCATATATAGCATTCGAGTGGTATAACTCTTAAACATGTAGTACACAGAGACTCTGTAATCAAAAAGGATGAATACAAACCCAGCTTCACTGCTGTCTATACCAATTTGACTATTTACTTAATTTTTCTAAGCCTCAGTCTCCCCATATGGAAAATGAACACAGTTACAATCCCTAAATTTTAGGGCTATCATAAGGACTAATGAGATGCTTCCTATGAGTTCTCAAAGGAAGGACCGATACTCTTCACTAAATGTCAGTTATCTTCCCTACTGCATTTCTAAGATGAGCACAGAACCCGGCTGGGTAGCAGCAACTTACTAAAACGATAGTGCAGGGTTTTGGTATAGTTATCAGAACCTTCATGTGTGTTAGCACAAGGGTTCATCTTTGTTCAATAAGACAAAAGTCATCTTCTCTCTCCTCATATGTATTTTCCCCATATGCGGTGGGATCACTCATCTCTTTTATGGTTTTGCTAAAAGCAAATATTACTCTACCATGAAGAAGAAGATATCTATCACCCCTCCTAATAGCACTCCACCTACTAAGCTAGCCACGTGCCCCAAAGTTTACTTTTATTTCTGCAGTCTTTTAAAATTTTTTTGGTTGGACTAATTTTTCAACTGCCCTTGGTTGTAAATTGGTTCAGTCCCCATACCTTTTTGACTCTTCTAGGAAATTGTCTGGCCATAAGACATGGGATCTTGAGTTGTTGTTTGGCAGACTCCCTCATCAAATACCCACTGACAGCCACTCTTGCTGCACTAGTCAGAAGTACAGTGCATGACCATGCAAACACAGGCAAGGAGGGGATCTCAGAGTTTGTGGTCTCCAGGTGAGAATACAGAATCCATCAACACTCTCTTTCTGGTTTGTATTTCTGCTCTTGCAATAGACTATCATTTGAAATGGACTCTAGCCATCTATTCGTTGGGTAAAGTTTCTCTATCAGAGAAACTAATGTCTAATTAGTTTCTCTGACAGCTGTGAGGAAAAATAAAGAGAGTAAATCTACCTATTGGCTGGACTTTAGACACGTGGAAAACGTTGGTATTGATTGTTTCCCTGTTATCTTTGGCATTATAAATAGATATGGTAGTGGAAAGTTAAGGTTTATTTATTTATTGGCCCAAGAACAAACCATGACTTAAAATATTTATATTTACTGGATCCTTCTTAGAATGAAAGTTTCAGATTAGGATTTCAGAATAACAGATTTCACTCTGGTGTGTCTGTGTGTGCATGTGCATGTATGGTATATCCCTCTGGGCTTACAAACATCAAGCATTTCAAAAAGGCCCTACAACCTGGAGTATGATACATCTTTCCCTGTAAACTTTAGTGAAGCTTATTTATTATGTTTATTCAACTTCTTCTCCAAACGGGAGAAAACTATGTACCCTTAATGTAGTGGCTGTCTTTTCTTTACTTACTTTGTGAAAAACATCTACCTTCTTTTGAGAATTGCTTTTGCCACTATTCCAATCATTAGGTCTGGGAAGAGCTGTCCTATTTGCATCTATCTTGGCCCCTTGTCAAAGCCGATTCATCAAGAAAGGTAGAGAGGTCACCTCACTCTCTGCCACTCAGTATTTTTCAAAATGGAGCTCAGAAATAGAGCCACTCACACTAGTAAAGGAAACTGTAAGACTTTGGGACCCCAGGATTAACACTGCTATTTCTTTTTTTCTCCTTCTGGGGGAAGATCAGGTTTATTTATTTATTTATTTATTCTCAGTGAAATAGAATGAAACCTGCACCAGAAAGGAGAAATAATAGAATTTAAACAAAGAATTCTTGGTAGCTTTTTTGTCTCTGGCTGTAGTTATTCCGAAACACAACTACATCCTTGACTTTCCATAGTTCGGGCTGTTCAGTTTTTATTTGAAGGTAATACTAGTTAAGACACAAACAAGTAAAACACACTTCCTTCAAGATAGGTTATTGAGGAAATTTTAATCCATAGACTATTTATAAGGATGGGACCAGGAAAAGCATAAGACATGGGTTAATAAGTAGGGAAAGCCATTGTCTCTCTTAATTAGTCCTGAAGGAGAAAAGGGAGGGAAAGATCACAAGAAAGCAGAAAGAAAATTCTACAGAGAAAGACTTGTGGCAGTAACTTAGCCTTTAGATAGAGAAATTTAGCCAAAACCAGGTGATACAAGAAGGAGTACTCTAACCTCACTCTCCTCATCCTTGTAATATCCTGTCAGTGCCAAAATAAGAGGCCAAAGAACACAAGATCCCACTGAAATAATTCACATGGGTCAGCATCCTAAAGACAGAACAGATAGAAAAAAGCAGGAAGAAACCAAATGTGCCACATGTAAGATGCCCAGCACAGAGCCAATGAGCCAGTAATTTCCTCTTTTGCTTATATTAGTTTGAGTTGGGTTTCTATCACTTGAAAACTAGAACAGCCCTGACTAATGCACTTGGGATTCTCCTTTCTAGGTTTTGTCAAGTGCCTGCCTAGTCCACTTCAATTATCTCTAACCCAGGATTTATGCAAAAAGGGTGATGGTTAAAGAAGTGAAATTAGCAGCTCATAGATTCGCCAGTCCATTAACCCATGGGACCTACTCTACTCTTTTCAGAAAACAGGCAGTAAAGATAGCATGTCTTTAAGCATTCTCTAAGTCAGTGAAACACCTGCTCATTTCTGTTCTTTCACTCAAGCCTGACAGCAATTAAATCTCTCCAAACTAGTTTTCTCCCTTGGCAGGTCTGCCTACCTAAATCACACATGTTTTATTTGACTGCATCACAGCAAATCAACCCACTGCTTCATCATATGAATTGTTAGTGGAAGTCAATCACATATCTTCTCCACTCTGAGCTTGACCACACATGCATGTATGCTTGCCAGACAGTTCTACATTCAGTTCACCCCACTCCTCCTCCGTCTTATAGCCAGGCATAATGAGAGGGGAAAGTCATTCAATATCACTTTTCTCAACGGTCTTAATGAAAAGCTTGACCCAACAACTTCTAGATCTGGAAATCTGAAATTCAACCAAGGTGAAAACAGAGGCACATCTGTTCCTGTTGCTTCCCACTTTTTATTGTTGTTGTTGAGGAAGATTAAGTGTGAAGAGGTAGGTGGAGAGAAACTGTATCTTCTAAAACCAACTAGGTACTGGTAGGATCTCAGAGCAATCCAGGCATGCTTTTGAGCCTAGCCATTTCCTGAATTCTGTCTCCTTTTTAAAAATATACTGGGTAGATATTAATATCTGCTATTGAGCATGGTCAAAAATAAATAATAGAAAAATGAACCAGCATTCAGTGGTGAGGCTGTGCCATTCTAATGAGAAAATATGAAAAGAAAGAAAGAAATTGGTTTTCTGTTTTTTTCTTTTTCATTTTTAAGTGTATACTCCTGCTGTATATAATACTATTTTAAGTGCTTCAAATAACATGCTTTCATTAGATCTTGAGAACACACAAAGCATACATTCTTTTTTTTTTAAATTTAATTAGCCAACATATGGTACATCATTAGTTTTTGGTGTAGTGTTCTTATTTTTGGAAATTACTTGCACCTAGACCAAAACAAGTCAGATCAGGGTAAATCAAAGACTATGAGGATTGTGGATTTCTGAGATGCCATCTGTGGGTCTTTCTAAAACATTTGCAGAAAGGCCACAAAATGAGGGGTCATTAGAAAGTAATGGGTATTCACAATGCATCACATACTCTTTTAAACACTCTGCATTTTATTCTAACAGCACATTAGGATTTAGCTACTTACTGTCATTACCCCCATTGAAGGAGAGGGAAACTGAGTCACAGAGAGATTAAATGTTTTGTTCAGCATCACAGAACTAACATTAACAGAGCCATGGGTCAAACTCAGCCTGACTGGGTTGAGAATATATGCAAAATTAAATATATATATATATATATATATATATATATATATATTCACTGCCATTTTTCACAAAGAAGTTAACTCAGGCACTAGGATATTTTAATTAGTCATATTTGATTAAATGTGTTTTCTAATGTCAGAGAGATTGGCATTTTTGGCCACTGTGTTTCTAAGGTATATAGGAAACTAATCTTGTAATACTTCATAAAAGTTATAGAAAACAAAGTTATAGAAAGAGATTTAGTTCTCAAACTCTCTAAATTTTTTTCATGACTTATTCCATAGGATGGCTTAAATATAATGTTAATGTTACTTATTAATTATACATAGTTTCAAATTTCAAGAGATGTCATAGTTTTTTTAATCAGTCAATCACAGTCTTGAGAGTAAAGTGGCATGTCAGAGATTAGTGCACAAGTTTTATTTTCTATGAAGTCTTAGCTTGACTGAAGCTCAAAGCTGAGAACTACCTCCAGCCTATCTCAATTATGAGATATTACTTGTACTTTTATACATAAATAAACAGAAACTCATTGTTTGGATTGAATAGTGTGTCCAAGATCACAACTCCAAGATCTGAATCATAATTCACACCCAAGTCTGCTTGATTTTAAATTCTAAATTCTACAGAGAATACCAGAAAATGATGGAATGAACCAAGATGTCCCTCAACAGACGAATGAATAAAGAAGATATGATACATATATACTGTGGAATATTATGCCTTCATCAGAAAAGATAAATACCCAACTTTTGTATCAACATGGATGGGACTGGAAGAGCTTATGCTGAGTGAAATAAGTCAAGCAAAGAGAATCGATTATCACATGGTTTCACTTACTTATGGAGCATAAGAATACAGAGGACATGGGGAGATGGAGAGGAGAAGGGAGTTGGGGGAGACAAACCATGAGAGACTGTGGACTCTGAGAAACAAACTGAGGGTCTTGGAAGGGAGGTGGGTGGGAGGTTGGGTGAACCTGGTATTATGGAGGACATGTATTGCATGGAGCACTGGGTGTGGTGAATAAAGAATAAATTCTGGAACACTGAAAAGAAATTTTTAAAAAATTTAAAAAATATATTTGGGAAACTCAAAAGTCTACTATCCAGAAATCTTCTTGAAATAACTTTAACATCCAATTATTCCTTTCAAAAATAGGGAATGTTTTGAAAATCATTCAAAACTGGAAATCCAGTTTAGTTTAGGTCATTGAGGGGACAGGAAGTATTTGCTACCCTCACACATGTGAAGATTTTAATACAGTAGCCGTCAATTGTGCCAGATAGAACCAAACCTCTCTTTACCCTGTCCTTGTCATATGTAAAAAAATCGTGATTCTCTCACTGCTTGAAATGTCTGAGGACTGGCTTAGCACACCAAGCCATAAGGATGGATTTCATCAGATAAAGAAACCTGGTGAAGTTCTGCTAAGAAACAGCTTAAACATGAAACTTTGTGACAGAAATGCATGAAGTATTGTGGACACTCAAAGGTGAGACATTTGCATGAAACTTGAACAATTAGAAAAGAGTTCATCATTCAGGGAGGCTCAGGCTGTATTGTGAAGTGATGTTTGGCTCTCTCTATGGTGCCCAGCAATCAAGCAAGATGTATAAATACCAATCTCAAATGGTATCCGCTTTATCATTGACTCTCCCAGGTACTTAGAAAAAGTGTCTCAGAATTATTGCTGAAGAAACATTTCTGAATTTAAGGTACCAAGTACATGCATCACTAAGTTCATCTTCTTTTCCTCTGGAGTCTCTCTTAATAGGAGGATGGAGGGAGGGCAGGAGAAATACTTCTTTTTCTATCATCCTCTTTGGACCACTTTTTTTTTTTTTTTTTTGGTGTGTTAATAAATATGGTTATTTTATTTTTTTAATTTTTTTTCCAATTTATTTATTTTCAGAAAAACAGTATTCATTATTTTTTCACCACACCCAGTGCTCCATGCAAGTCGTGCCCTCTATAATACCCACTACCTGGTACCCCAACCTCCCACCCCCCCACCACTTCAAACCCCTCAGATTGTTTTTCAGAGTCCATAGTCTCCCATGGTTCACCTCCCCCTCCAATTTACCCAAAAGCACATACCCTCCCCAATGTCCATAACCCTAGCCCCCTTCTCCCAACACCCCTCCCCCCAGCAACCCACAGTCTGCTTCGTGAGATTAAGAGTCACTCATGGTTTGTCTCCCTCCCTATCCCATCCCGTTTCATGGATTCTTCTCCTACCCACTTAAGCCCCCATGTTGCATCACCACTTCCTCATATCAGGGAGATCATATGATAGTTGTCTTTCTCCGCTTGACTTATTTCGCTAAGCATGAAAAAGAAATGTTTTAGGTACCTGGGGATACTTGCTTAAGACAACAACAACAACAACAACAACAAACTGTTAACCGTAAGTGTAAGCAGTCAGTGCCTGTAGAATAGAGTAGAGTAGAGGACACCTAGCACACTATGAAGGGTCGGATTGGCCAGGAAGCCCTCCATTCACTTGGTTATTCTACATGTATTTAGTGAAACTCTACTGTATGCCAGGAAGTAAAGCATATCAGGATAAATTCGTTTTGACATCTTAGCCCCAGAGAGATCTGATGGATGCTGGTCCTTCTGTGGAATGGTCACATCCAGAGGCCATTCTTTGTTGTACAGGACAGTACAATGCATTTAGCAACTCTGCTACGAGCTTACTAAATGGCAGTAACATTTCCCAATTACTGGGCCAAGAAATAATGTACCCTTGAATTTTCACATGCCCCATTAGGGATGCTAAACTGCTTGTGGGTGAGAATCAAATCTGATAAAAATAAAGCCTATGCCTCAGAGGAATCTAAAGATTAGAGTAGCAGTTACCCAAGTGAAGCAGGGAGAGTGGAGGTGTATCAGTAAATACAACAGTTGCTTCTACATCTCTTGCTGCCCCTACTAAAAGCAGCTCAGGCTAAAGCCAGGACACACAGAACTCTGCACTTTCAGAAAGTACATGTTATTCAGCTCATTTGAAGCCTAGGTTTTGGAGGGCAGCAGGGTCCAGGGGAATATTATTAACAAGTGAGGAGGGGTGTGTGTGTGTGTGTGTGTGTACACACACACACACACACACACATATATATATATATATATATATATGTGGAAGTGTGTGTGTGTATATTTATAGACATCATTTTTGATGATTGTGATAAGCAACATTTCTATACTTAACAGATGCCCTGTGTGTGGGGTGAAGGACAGAGTGATGGATGATACACATTTCCCTCCTAAGTTCACCATTTCTCTATAAATATGAAGTGTGCTGGTCCTATTTTGTAACCTTTCCTGGTCCCAGAACTTGTATGGTTCAGGCGCGCAGCAGGGGTTACAAATAGTACATTGAATTGTAGATGTTAGTGTGTTTTGTGAGGGGTAGTTAGGATCCTCTAAATTCAGGTTTTATTTGTGATTCAGCCCAGCTGGTGCTGTAACTGGGGCTGTCTCAATGATGATGTTTGCACATGTTGTCATCTACTTTACCTGTGATTCGGAGGTCATCAGCTCAGCCACTAAATAAATACCTTTTATTTATTAGGTAACTATAGCATCAGCACCAAATTTAAGGGCAGTTGAAAGGAGAGTATCCATATACCTTACCTTTAAAAAAATCATTAGCTTTTAAAATAGAGAAATAATATTTTCTCTGATCAGGAATAATAATTTTCAAATTTAGATCTGTCAGTTAATTTAAGTGTGAAAAATGCAGGTGTTTAGAGGATTAGTATCCTCAGCCTGGAGTGGCTGCGGAGAGGACAGTCAGCCCTCCGCTGAAATGGGAACCACAATAGAAAATCACTGGCTCTGGTTCTATAAAATTTAATTTTCTTCTCTTTTTCTGTGGATGCTCAAATTAGCAGATGGAGAAAAGTGTCATTTATTTACATTCATTCAGGGTACTCCTTGTAGAAAAATGAATGTGTATTCAGAGGAAAGCTACAGAGCGATATTATTCTTTTACATCTCACAGATGCAGTTTAATGTGTTTGTATATACATAGCAGTGTGTGAATTTCTAGGAAGCATTTTTAATTAAACCATTATTTCTAAGCATTCGTGTTCATAAATGAATAAATCTGAAATATATTTTCATATCTTAATTTATGGAATATTCTCTGATTTCCCTTCATTTCTTAATAGCTATTTCAACTGTAACCTGAGGGTTCTAGCCCAACTCAAATTATGTCTTGTCCATGGGGTCTATATTATACCCTCTGGCTAGGAATGCACACTCATTTCTGCTCTCCCAAGTCAATTCTTCCCCGTTGTTTGACAATATTTTATATAGCTTGTGAAATATGCCTCCCAACCACATAGCAGAAGTCTTACTGGTAAAAATAGTCATATATATTAACATTCAAGAAATATGCACTGGTTGCCTACTATGAAGGATTTAGGGAAAACATGTCTATTAATGAAGTTGGCTTCTCTAAATGCATATTTATTAATTATACTGTTCTGTGATTTTCCAGCAATATAAAATTATTACGATAAACCAGGCCCTGTTTCTCTAAATTAATTTTTCTTCAGTAAAAATATTGGCTTAATAATGATGATCTTTAAGAAAATACCACATTTGCTTTTCTTAGGTCTATCCTATTTAACCTTAAAGAATTCAATTAATAGGATAATTTAATGAGGTCTTGGTTTGAATAAATACATAAGTACTTGGAGAACGTTGAAAATTTACTCAGATGAGGCTTTTGATCATTTTCTTCTGCTAATAGAATATTTTCTGAAAGTTCCTTTCAGATGTAGCATGCTGTTGAGTTTGTCTTTTGTAGCCATATGGAGACAGGTTAGAATTGCTTCTTAATAACCCTGGGTTTTATTAATGTCTTTGTTGTTTAGACATATAGAAAATACATAAGAAATAGCTCAGATACATGTTCTGTTAGAATAAACCATGGGGTTTCAGAAGCAAACACCAAATTAATGGCAGCACCCTTATTTTCCCAAATAGACTGTCGATAAAATCAAGTTAAATTTTAGTTGGTAACAGATACGTTTGGGGTCCTTGATTGCCTAAGACTCATCTGATATGGAGGTCCCTCTGCCATCTAGTGAACACTAATTTTTAAGTTTCCTCAAACTTTGATTTTCAAATTTCAAAAATCCACTTGTCAGGTCTAACACAGCTTTAGGTAAGTCTGGTTGGAGTGCATATTATCCACAACGCAGGTTTTGCTAATCAAAATAAAATATCTTTCCGCTGAAATCTTTCCTTCCATCATGTGAAAGAAAATTGATATTCACCAGAGTTTCCATGTGAGTACCGCATAACAAGATCCCTTCCCTTATTATCTGTGATACCTGGGGGCTGTGGAGGTTGTTGTCAAGTCACCCTAAAAAAAGAGTCCTTGGATATGAAGGAATGGCTAGGAATTAATACATTTAGTTTCACGGTAGTGTTTATCTTCTTGTAAATTTACATTCTTAAGACTTATTATTATTATTTTTTAATCTTTGCACTTTTTTTTTTCCTGTCGACAGTTTTTAGACTTATCAGTCAGAAAAGAGATATGGATATTTTTAATGTCTGACATTCATCACGGATCCTGTCTAGTTCAGTTTCTTTAGCAGCCTAATGCACTCTGGGGAGCAGTCTCTATAGCCAATCAATCATTCATCTATGTATTTCTTGGGTGGCTGTCACCTCAGCACCTAGAGATCAGAGAAAGGAATATGTCTGGAAAATAAAACAGTGAGATAAATTCTTCACTCCCTTTTTGAAGATCTAGAAATTCTTAAAGAGGAATACTGTCCACAATACTGAAATAGTCTGTGATCATCACTGTTTCTGTGTGTACATGGGGTGGGTGACTATATTTAAAACTGAAGGAAATTAAAATGGCAATTTGCTAAATATC
Source organism: Neogale vison (assembly GCF_020171115.1). Classification (NCBI taxonomy): domain Eukaryota; kingdom Metazoa; phylum Chordata; class Mammalia; order Carnivora; family Mustelidae; genus Neogale; species Neogale vison. Next base: position 107,455,355 of record NC_058093.1, on the reverse strand, counting down.
TATGAACAGTTAATTTGCTACAATGCTTATCTTTCTTTTAATTGCACTTTAAAGTCTCTTAATTGCCAGAGATTAAAGGGTGTGTGTGTGTGTGTGTGTGTGTGTGTGTGTTTAAATCATGGAAAGTGAATACTTGAAGAAAATTTTTGATCTGTGATGCTTTATTTCTACTCATTGTTATAAAACACCAAGTGGAGGCATGAAGGCTCATTATGGTTGTTAATGGAAGGGGGTTGCAGATGTGAATAGGAGGCCTAGAATGTTCCCACTATTCCATGGAAAATAATTATCTTTTTTTATGGAAGAATAGAATACATTTAAAACAAAAGCAGACAGGGGATGCGTGGGTAGTTCAGTGAGTTAAGCATTTGCCTTTGGTTCAGGTCAGGGTCCTGGGATCAGGACCAGGTCCTGGGTCCAGGGTCAGATCTCAGGTCCCAGGCCTTAGAGTCCTGGGATCGAGTCCTGTATCCAGCTCTTTGTTCAGCGGGGAGCCTGCTTCTCCCTCTGCCTGCTCTGCCTGCCGCTCCCGCTGCATGTGCTCTCTCTGTCTCTCTCTGACAAATAAATAAATACAATCTTAAAAAAGAAAAGAAAAGCAGACAAACATAGTTGACGTTCTGATAGGTTATAACAGTGGAATTTCCTATTACTTATCAACTATACCTCAATAAAGTCAGAAATTTAAAAAAATAAATAAAATTTTCTGGGAAAGACAATCACTTTAGTGTTCTCTTCTGATGCTTCCATTTATTACCTGGGTAACTTTTAAAAGTCAGGGAACAATTCTGAGCCTCATTTTTAAATGAAGGAGTCAAGTTTAATGATATTTAGTGACATTTCAAATATTGCAGTTTAAGGATTTTATCAATTCTGCTCAGCAGAATAGAAAAAAAGAAAAGAAAAAACAAAACAAAACAAAAAAAAACCTGAATGACAGGGTTTATATGTGGGAAGTGTGGTATGGAGTGGTAGTGCAATATCATTAGAACGTTAACTCTTATTGATACGTTTATTTGCCTATGTTTTAACATAAACTCTGATGATGTAAAATGAATGATTCTGTGTAACTTAATAAGAGGTAAGGAAATGCTTGCAGGAACAGAAGCTCTGAATTTCCTTTAATCTGTGTTCTGCCTCTAGTGGACATCCCTAGGGTAGGATCTGGCTTTAGGTGCTTCCAGAAGGTAATCGGTTTTGGAAGATGTTGAGAAGTAATAAGGCTAAGGAAGATTTCCCCAATTTACTAACAATTGTAGAGGAAGCCCTAAGAAGAGGAATCTTATATTCTGATATATCCAAGGTGTTAAGATATTTAAGAGACCCCTGGAAGAATAAGCCTCAAAAGATATTTGAAAAGCCAGTCTCATAGTTAAGAAGAAGATACATATTTATAGGTATAAACTTGTATTTAACCTTCATGAATTTCCCACAGACAACTCATGGTTGCTGATTTCTTATTTTCCAGTGTTCTTCAAAATTTTGCCAGTCTCACAGATGACACCAGTGTGCCTAGCTCAGAGTGTCCCAGATCTTGGATGTGGTTAGAAAAATGCCCTGCATGGACGAGTAGGGGCTCCAAGGAGAGAAAGAGCCATGTTCCCACTATGTTGTTCAGATATCTCGAAGGAGATGCTCGGAAGGGCAATCCTTGTGCAAGTCATTAACTGGGGGAATTTTTGAATGGGAAACCCTTGAGGGACCATGAAGGCAGAACAGGGAAGAGAAAAAAGTCAAGTCAGGGTTTATGTTTGTTGATGGTTCGCAGGGGTGGCTCCAGCTCTGCCATGTGTGACCTGATGTAAGCTTTCTCTCTTGCTGCTGATCAGTCAGTTCTTGGCTAAGGGCTGCTCCCCATGGGGCATACACTCTTGGTTAGTTTCAGATCTCTGCACACATTGGCAGAGACCTCCTGACCCCAAAGGCTTCCTCCAAAGAAGAGTTCCAGGTGTGGGGACTTTGGAAGTGTTGAAATAAATTTCTAGGCCCTAGATGGAGCTCAGGGTGCCACAATCAATAAAGTGAAACTCAGAAAATTGCTGTCCCCTTCTAAATGCTAAGCTTGACCTGACACATGGTATATCCCATCAGCCAATGCTTGAAGGCCAAGCCAACCATCAGTTTCATACCTGTTTCCTTATTCCTTATTTATTTAGTATTTTTATCTTCCTTGTGTCTTATTCATTTTCCATTTATCTTTTCCTTATTCCTTATTCTTTCCTCTAGAAAAGCTTGCCACTTTTTCCCTCTGCCTCACAGTTCTGTGAGTGGAGACTGTCCACTTCATGAAGCATCAACATTTGTATGACCTAATTTTTCTTCTTTAATCATGTTGACAAAAGCAAAACACTCAAACTACAGGGAAACAGATATGGTTCTGTGGGATTCCAAGGCCCTGACCATGTCAGAGACAATGTTCTGTCCACCCTCTAAACCCCCTTGCCCGTACATACATAATCTCAGATTTTGAGATGTATCTTTTAATATATACGGATTATGTTTCCTAAATTTTATGTAACATTCTAATTAAAGCTGTTTCAACTCCTGCTGCCAAAGTCCTACCCCACAACTTCATCCTCCAACACCCGAACCCATACTCCACTGCTCACTGCCAAAGCACTTTTGCTGAGGTCTGGTACAGTTGCATTTTTCTGAAACTTTGAAGGCCAAGAATAAGCCAGTATAGGATAATTTTTCTGTCTTTCGAGTTATGACTTCTACTCTGTAAAACCTTGCTAATTTTGAAGTCAAGGAGGCAAGCAGTTCTTCACTGGGTACCATCAGCTTTGCAGCTTCTCTTATTCTATGACGTTTCTTCTGCTTTTTGTACAGTTATTTTCCAATTCCACCTTTTCCCATTTGATTTGTTAAAGAAAATTCTCCATTTCTAGGCTCCTAAATATCAACTCTTTCTACAGAGCAAACTAGAAAAATGGGTCTGCAGGTAGGTGAGAGCAGGAAGCTAGTCTGTATGCTATATGTGCTATATGTTCGTATTTGTGTGTGAGCCCTTGTGTGAAAGATGCGAAGACACCCATTAAATCAGATAATGGAAAATGGTGGCTGTCACTGCTATAAAACCACTGGAAAACTTGAACACTTCCGAGATACCTGAATTAACAAAATAATCATGACAATAATATTCATACAATACTGTGTACTTTTGGAGGGTTTTTCTTTGATTACTAATTCCATGCTATGGAATGGCTAAGTTGGTATTATTCATTTGTGACATGTCATACAAAGACTGAGTAGAAAGAAATCCAGATAAGTTTGCAGGGAACACTTATAGACTTAATAGGGAAACCAGAACTAATCATATCTCCAAACAGGTGACCTTTTTAAAACCTACTGCACTTTTTCCTCTTCTTTTTCTCTTGTTTTTGTTCTCAATTTTCTTTCTTCCTAGACCTGTAAAAGATAATTTATAGTGCCTTCTCATTCATAATTCAAAGATAAACTTTAGTAATTGTGCTTCTAATGGCCAAATTGGTTGAAAATAAATTATATTAAAAACAAATCTCTGGTCCCTGAGCCTGTGACAGTTTTCAGACCAGAGCTGATTTTGAAGTAAGCCCTAGGAAGTGGAAATTTATAGGGATACCCATGGCAGCATCTTCATTAGGGAAGCACTGGAGGGGACTACAAAACTCTCTAACAACTCACCATGCCTTTTCTGCCTCCAAGATGTCCTCATGGCTGCAGAGCAATTAATTTGCTGTGCTAGATAATAATTAAAGCATTTTAAATGTGTGCTGTTCAATCCATATGCAAGCACATCTGTGAAGAAGGCTCTTTATGGCTGCCTTCTGTTTATTCTTGATAAGTCTTTTGTTGTGCCAAAGAAAATGAGTCATCACACTGCCCAGCTGACCCAAGTTGAGTACCTTGTCTGCTATCATTAGTCTGCCCAGACAATCAGGACCCATCCCTCGTTTGTTACATTGACCCAGTAGGAACAGATATTGCAGGCATGATGTGACACTGTGCATGAATATACACATGCATTTGAGTGATATTTTGCCCAATTATATGTTTCCCTATTCCAGGTTAAATCAAATGCAATTGGAATTTACCACAAAATGAGATACCAGTGATGGGATTTATAAAACTGCTCAAATAAAATGCCCTGGGTAGTTTCTACTTTTCACGAAGTTTAAAATAAACTTGATAGTACCTAGTCATATAGGAAACTAACCACTAGTTTATCAAGTTTTTATATTCACACATCCAAAAACCAATATATTCTAGACACGTGAAACTTGGTGTTGCTTTTTTTTTTTTTTTTTTTAAATAACGAAGCACTGGTTTTGTTACTTTCAAAGAACAAGAACAACAAAAAATAAATGACTCCTACTGTTATGTCAAAAAACCAAGCTTGAAATATTGAGACTTTTGATTTAGAGAGTTTCTAATACTTAGGCACATTTCTCCACGCATCCCACACCTGCCTACTGAGTTCAGTTCACTTCTGATTGAAATATACCTTTTAGTAATTCTTTCAGGAAGTTTCTATGTGCGGTAAACCTAGAGTCTTCTCATTTTTACTTAGACTTGCTCTTGAATTTTATTTTAATGAAACGAAGAATTTGGGGATGATGGTTTTCCTGAATATTTTCAGATCTCATCTATTATGCTAAAGAGCAACTTGATGCCAACCCAAATTTTATGTAATTTATGTTTTCTCTCTGACAGCTTTATTTAGCATATTTTTAGCATATTTTTAAAATAAGCAGATTTTATTTTTAGAGCAGTTGTAGGTATAACAATTTCATTTATTTATTTATTTTAGAAAGAGAGATTGTGTGTGTGGAGAGAGGAGCAGAGGGGGAGGGAGAGGGATAAGCAGACTCCACACTGTGTGCAGAGACCCATGCAGAGCTTGATTCCAGGACCCTGAGATCATGACCTTAACTAAAACCAAGAGTCTGAGGCCTAACCAACTGAGCCACCCAGGTGACCCTAGAGCAGTGATAGGTTTACATAACAATTGAGAAGAAAGTAGACACAGAATCATATACTATTCCTCTACCCCACAATTTCCCCTCTTATTAACATTTTGCATTCATGTTCTAAATTTATGATTGGTTGACTAATATTGATACATTAATGTAGTCTAGAGTTTATATTAGAAAGTAATATCTATGCGGTGCAGTTCTATAGGTTTTGAAAAATGCATAATTTCACGTATTCACAATTAAAATATTATACAAAACAGTTTCACTGCCCCCAAATCCCCTGTGCTCCACGAATTCATCCTCTTCTCCCTTCCACTTGAACCCTGGGGAGCCACCAATCTTTTTACTGCCTACATTTTTTTCCTTTTCCAGAAAGCCAAATAGTTGGAATCATGTATGCAGCCTTTTCAGACTGTCTTATCTCACATAGCTATATGCATTTAAAATTCTTCTGTGGCACGGTGCCTGGGTGGCTCAGTGAGTTAAAGCCTCTGCCTTCGGCTCAGGTTATGGGCTCTCTGTTCAGCGGAGAGCCTCCTTCCTCTCTCTCTTTCTGCCTGCACCTCTCCCTACTTGTGTTCTCTGTCTGTCAAATAAATAAATAAAATTAACAAAAAAAAATGTTTAAAAAAAAAGTTCTTCTGTGTCTTCTCATGGCTTGATGGCTCATTTCTTTTTTATCAGTGAACAGTAGTACCCCATTGTATGAATAGTTTATCTATCCATTCACCTATGGAAAAGTATCTTGGTTGCTTCCACTTTTGGTGATCACTAATAAAGTGGTTATGGATATTCATGTGCAGGTTTGTGGATACACGTACTCAGCTCCTTTTGGAAAAATACTTAGAGGAGTATGAATGCTCGAACTTCTACTGTATTACTTTGCTGTAACAAAGTACAACAAACTGGATGGTTAAGGACAAAAGACATTTTATTATTACACAATTCTGGGAGTTCCACAGGTCATGGTGTGGGCAGGGACGCACTCTCTCTGAAGACTTCAGAAGAATCCTTTGCTGCATTTTCTGAATTTCTGAAAGTTTGCCAGTAATCTTTGGTGCCTTTTGGCTTGTAAAAACATCACTCTAGCCTTCCAACCTCATTGTCCTCTTAATGTGTATTCTGTCTCTGGGTCCAAATTTCCCCCTTTCATAAAGACACTAGTCATACTGGACTAGGTTCTAATTTGATGACCTCATTTTAACTTTATCATCTTTATAAACACCATATTTCATAATAAGGCTGCATTTTGAGGTACTGAGGGTTCAGACTTGAACGTAATTTTGGGGAAGTGGGCAATTCAATGCATAACATATATTTAGATCATCTAGGTCTGTAAAAGACTGCCAAACGTTCTTCCAAAGTGGCTGGACCATTTTGCAGTCCCATCAGCAATGATAAGATTTCCTGTGGCTCCACATCCTCTCAAGCATTTGGTTATGTCAGTGTTTTGGATTCAGGCATCTAAATAGATGTGTAGACATATCAAATTTTGTTATAATTTGCAATTTTCTAATGGCATGTGCAATTTAACCTCTTTTTATATTTACTTACAATCTATCCCTCTTTCTTTGATGAAATGGCTGTTGCGATCTTTTATCCATTTTTTTGTCTTTTTTTTCCAATTTATTTATTTTCAGAAAAACAGTATTCATTATTTTTTCACCACACCCAGTGCTCCATGCAAGCTGTGCCCCCTATAATACCCACCACCTGGTACCCCAACCTCCCACCGCCCCGCCACTTCAAACCCCTCAGATTGTTTTTCAGAGTCCATAGTCTCTCATGGTTCACCTCCCCTTCCAATTTACCCAAAAGCACATACCCTCCCCAATGTCCATAACCCTACCCCCCTTCTCCCAAACCCCCTCCCCCCAACAACCCACAGTTTGTTTCGTGAGATTAAGAGTCACTTATGGTTTGTCTCCCTCCCTATCCATTTTTTTTTTAAAGATTTTATTTATTTGACAAAGATCACAAGTAAGCAGAGAGGCAGGCTCCTCACTGAGCAGAGAGACCAATGCAGGGCTCGATCCCAAGACCCTGAGATCATGACCTGAGCTGCAGGCAGAGGCTTAATCCACTGAGCCATCCAGGTGCCCCTTTTATCCATTTTCTAATTAGGTTTTCTTATTGATGTATTCTAAAAGGTTCTTGTCTATTTGTTTTGTTATTTTAGACATAAGACCCTCATCAGAGGGGTGGCTGGGTGGCTCAGTCAGTTAAATGTCTGCCTTTCAGTTCAGATCATCATCTCAGGGTCCTGGGATCAAGCCCCAAGTCAGAGTCCCTCCTCAGTCTGTTTCTCCCTCTCCTTCTGAACCTCCTCCTGGTTAATGCTTTATCATTCTCTCAAATAAATAAACCTAATCTTAAAAAAAGACCTTTATTAGATATATATTTTGTATATATATATTTTACCATGTCTAGAACTTGTCCTTTCTTGCCATTGGCAGTGACTTTTGCAGAGCAGAAGATTTTAGTTATAAATAACTCCAACTTAGTATTTTCTTTTCCTTTAGTATATAATGTTTTGGTTGTATCTAAAAATCATTGCTAAACTCAAGAATAACCAGGTTTTTTATATGTTGTCTTCAGTATTTTTCTTAATTTTGCATTTTACATTTATATTTTTAATCTATTTTAAACTATTTTTTTGAGAAATTTTAGGTCAGTGCTTAGATTTTTTTTTTTTGTACAAAGATGTCCTGTTGTTCTAGCATTGTTTCTTAAATGACTTATTTCTCTATTGAAATGCCTTGTTCCTTAGTCAAAGATTCATTGAGTATATTTGTTTGAGTCTCCTTCTGAGCTTTCCATTCTGTTTTATGGGTCTATGTGTGGATTCTCTCACTAGTAACACACTGTCTTAATTACTTTGGTTTTATAGTAAGTCTTTAGACTACATCCTTCATTTTTTATTCTTCTGCTTCAATATTATGTTGATTATTCAGGGTCTTTGCATATATGTATAATGTTTAGATTTAGCTTGTCAACATTCACAAAATTACTTTCTGGCATTTTGATTGGCATTGTGTTGAATTTATAACTCAAGCTAAACAGTTTTGAATCTTCTTATCAATGAACATGGACTATCTATTTAGTTCCTCTTTGGTTTCTTTGTTCAGATTTTCAGAGTTGTGTAGTCTTCCTCATATAGATCTTACACATATTCTGTTAGACCTATACTTAAATATTTCACTTTTTAGTACTAATGTAAATGGTGTTGTTTTCATTTCAAATTCCAGTTGCATATTGCTAGTATATATAGGATAGCAATTGATTTTTATATAGTAATCTTTTATCTTTTAACCTTACTGTGGTTGGCTTTAGTTTCAAGAGTTGTTGTTATTGTCATTGATGATTCTTTCAGATTTTCTACATATATAACCATGTGGTCTGTGAACAAAGACCATTTTATTTCTTTCTTCCAAATCTGTATAAATTGTATTTCCTTTCTTTTCTTATTACATTAGCTAAGACTTCCAATACAATGTAGAATAAGGGTTGTGAGAGGGAATATCTTACTTTGTTCCTGATACTTTAGGAAAAAAAAAATATCTAGTTTTCTATCATTAAGTATGAGGCCAATAATAAGGATTTTGTATATATTTTTTTTAAATCAAGTTGAGGAATCTATTGTCTATTTCTAGTTTACTGAGAGTTTTTTTATCATGAATTGATGCTGGACTTTGTCAAATACTTTTTCTGTATCTATCCATATGCTCACATGATTTTTCTTCTTTAGCCTGTTTATTTGATACATTTTATTAATTGGTTTTCAAATATTGAATTTTTATTGTCATCTGAAAGTCAATGACATCAGTAGTGATAGCCCCTCTCCCAGTGGGAGTATTAGTAATTTTTGTCTTTTCTCTTTTTTTATTGATTAGGGATTTATCAATTTTATTGATTTTTTTAAATAACTAGTTTTTAGGGGTGCCTAGGTGGTTCAGTAGGTTAATCCTCTGCTTTAGGCTCAGGTCGTGACCTCAGGGTCCTGGGATCAGGCCCCACATTGGGCCCTCCACTCACCAGGGAGCCTGCTTTCCCCTCTCTCTGCCTGCCCTTCTGCCTACTTGTGGTCTCTCTCTGTCAAATAAATAATTAAAATCTTAAAAAATAAGGAACTAGTTTTTATTTTGTTGCCCTTCTCTATTTTATATTATTTTAATTTTACTGATTTATGCCTAGTGTTGTGTTATTTTCTTTCTTTTGCTTATTTTGTATTTGTTTGCTATATTCTGTCTAGTTTCCCAAGGTGAGATTGATTATTGATTTTGATCTTTCTCCTTTTCTAATATATGTAACTATGCTATAAATTTCCCTCTAAACATTGTTTTCACTGCATCCCACAGATTTTAATACATTCTATTTTCATTTTCATTAATTTCTGAATATTTTTAAATGATCCTTAAGACTCCATGTGCTATTATTTATAAATGTGAATACTTTGAGAAGTTCCAGTTATCTTTTGATTATTGATTTCTAGTTTAATTCCACTGTAGTCTGAGTATTTCTACGAATTCTATTCTTTTAAGTTTGTTAAAGTCTTCCTATTGTTCTTAATGGCCAGAATGTGAGCTGTCTTGGTGAGTATGAGAATATATATTCATTGTTATTAGGTGAAGTATATCATGAATATAAATTAGGCTTAATTGATTGAGAGTGCCATTCAGTTCAACTATTTCCTTTTTTATTTTGTCCCTGCTGACTGCTAAATTCATCTATTAGTGATAGAAAGGTGTTGAACTCTCTAATCATAATATTAGATTTGTATATTTCATCTTGAAGTCCTATCAGTTTTTGCTTCATGTGTTTTGACACTGTTGTTTAGCACATACAGATTAAAGATGCATATCTTCATGGAGAATTGGCCTCATTATCACTACATAATGCCCCTCTTTATCCTTGATATTTTTCCTTGCTCAGAAGTCTGCTTTGTCTGAAATAATAACTCCAATATTCTTTTAATTAGAATTAGCATAGTATATCTTTCTACATCCTTTTATTTTTAATTTTCCTGGGTCTTTATCTTTAAAGTGGAAAAAGTTAAACTTATAATTTTTTTTATATTCATTTTGACTGTTTCTGTCTTTTAATTCATGCATATAGGCTAGCCACATTCAAGTGATTACTCATATAGTTAAATTAATGTCTATCTTGTTCTATAACTATTTTTTTGTTTGTTGCCCCTGTTCTTTCTTTGTCTTCCTTTCCCACTCTTTTTGTGTCAACTATAGTTTCAATTAATCATTTAATATAATTTAATATTCTTCCTTTTCCTGCCATAAAATTTATTCTTATTTTTAAAAAACTGTTTAGTGGTTGGTCTATATTTTACAACATCTATTTATAACTAATATAAAGTCACTTTCAAATAACACTCTACAATTTCACAGGTGGTATATATATATATATATATATATAGTCATAACATGGTATTCCCAATTTCTCTCTTCTGTGCTTTGAATCACTTCACTCACCACAAGTTATAATAAGCAAATACATTGTTGTTATTATTATTTGAACAAGCTTTATTCTTAGATTAATAAATAAGAAGAAAATTAAGGTTTTATTTTACCTTTATTTATTTCTTATCTAATGTTCCTCCTTTCTTTATGTATGGACAAATTTCTCACCTATATACCATTTTTCTTTTCTTTTTCTTTTCTAAAGATTTCATCCATTTATTTGACAGAGAGAGAGAGAGAGATCACAAGTAAGCATGGAGGAGGGGGAAGCATGCTCCCTGCCAAGCAGAGATCCTGATGCGGGGCTTGATCCCGGGATCCTGAGATCACAACCTGAGCCGAAGGGAGAGGCTCAACCCACTGAGCCATCCAGGCACCTCCCCCATTTTTCTTTTCTAAGAAGAACTTCTTTGAATACTCCTTGCAAAAAAACTCTGCTGTGAACAAATTCTCTCAATTTTTTGTTAATTTTTAAGGATATCTTAATGTTTCTTTCACATATGAGAATAACTGCTGGTTGCAAAATTCGGTGTTTTGTTTTGTTTCTCTGCTATCACGTTTAAGTCTATAATCTATTTCAAGTTACATTTTGTGAATGGTGTGAGATACGGGTCCAATTTCATTGTTCAGCATGTATTTCTTCAGTTTTTGTGTGTGTATCCTCATACTTCACTAAAGTGGTTGATTAATTCCAACAGTTCTTTTGACTAATTCTTTGGGACTTTCTGTAATAGGCTCCAATTATAAGTAAATAGTGACAATTTTAACTTCTTCCTTCACCCTTTGATGCATTTTATTTCTTTGTCTTGCCTAATTGGGCTAACTAGGACGTCCACTACTATATATAATAGGAGTCACAAGAGTGGGCGCCCTTACCTTGTTCTTAATTGTAAAGAAAACACTTTCTATTTTTTCCCATTGAGTATGTTAGTCATTGCTTTGGCATATATGGCCTTTGTTATGTTGAGATATGTTCTTTCTATACCAATCTATTAAGGGTTTTTAATCATGAAAGGATGCATTTTCCAAAATGAATGCTTTTTTTTTTTTCTTTCTGTATCTTCTCAGATGATTATGTGATTTTTTTTCTTTCATTTTATTGATGTGATGTATTACATTTACTGATGTGCATGTATTTAACCACTCCTGCAGCTCAGGAATAAACCCACTTGGTCATGGCGAAATCCTTTTAATATGTGCTTGAACTTGGTTTGCTAATATTTTGTTGAAAACTTTTTGCATCTATACTCATCGAGATATTGGTCTACAGTTTTCTTTTCTTATGGTATCCTGCTCTGGTTTTGGCAACAAGGTAATGTGGCTTCAGTGAATGAGTTTAAGTGTTTCCTCATCTTCAGTATTTTAGAAGATTTTGAGAAGGACTAATGTTAATTATTTTTTAATATTTGATCAAGTTCTTCAGTGAAACCATCTGGTCCTAGAGTTTTCTGTGTTTGGATTTTTTTTTTTTAATTTTAAATTACTGGTTCAATCTCTTTACTTGTTATTGGTCTGATCATATTTTCTATTTCTTCCTCATTTAGTCTTGGTAGGTTGTATGTTCCTAGAAATGTATCCATTTTTCCTAGGTTACATAACTTGTTGATATATAATGGTTTGTAGTAGTCTCTTATTCTGTTTATTTCTGTAATATCAGTTGTAACATCTCCTTTTTCATTTATAACTTTTTGATTTGAGTTTTCTCTCTTTTTTTTCTCAGTCTAACTAAAAATTGGTCAATTTTGTTTATTTTTCAAAGAATCAGCTCTTAGTTTTGTTGGTCTTTTGTATTGTTTTGTTTTGTTTTGTTTGTATTGTATTGTTTTTCTGGTCTTTGTTGCATTTCCAATCTGATCAAAGTTATTTCCTTCCTTCTGCTAACTTTGGGCTTAACTTGTTCTTATTTTCCTAGTACCTTGATGTATAAAGTTAGGCTGTTTTCTTGAATTCCTTCTGATTTTTTTTTTTAAGATTTTATTTATTTACTTGACAGAGAGAGAGAGCACAAGTAGGCAGAGCAGCAGATGGAGGAAGAGGGAGAAGCAGGATCTCCACCAACCAGGGAGCCTGATGTGGGGCTTGGTCCAAGGATCCTGGGATTATGACCTGAGCCCAAGGCAGCCACTTAACTGACTGAGTCACCCAGGTACCCCAATCCTTCTGATTTCTTAATCTATGCATTTATGGCTAACTTTCCTCTTAGAAATGCTTTTGTTACATCCCATACTTGATATGCTGTGTTTTCATTCTAATTTGTTTTGGAACAATTTTCATCTCCTTTTTGATTTCTTCTTTGATCCAATGGTTGTTTAAAGTATTCTGTTTAATTTCCATATATTTGTAAATCTTTTATTTTCCTATTGTTTATTTCTTAATTTCCTACCATTGTGTATGTATTCTGCTATTGAATAGAATATTCTTTACATATCCACTAAATGTATTTGTTCTAAAGTGTGGCTCAATTCCGACATTTCCTTGTTGATTTCCTGTCTAGATGATCTATCTATTGCTAATAGCAGAGTTTTAAAGTCCCCTATTACTAGAGTATTGTTGTCTATTTCTCCCTTAAGATTTGATAGTATTTGCTTAGTAAATTCTGGGGCTCTTTTGTGAGAATATACACACACACATACATACACACACAATTAGTATGCCTTCTCGATATATTCACCTCTTTATCATTATATAGTGACCTTCTTCTTCTCCTTTTACCCTTTCTGGCTTGAAGATTATTTTGCCTGATATAACTATGGCTACACTCACCTTCTTCTGGCTTCCATTTGCTTGGGGAATATTATCTTCCATCCTTTCACTTTGAAACTGTATGTGTCTTTAAAGCTGAGGTGACTCTCCTGTGGCATTCTCATATATATTTTTATCCATTTTATCCATTCAGGTAATCTGCCTTTTGATTGGTGAGTTCAATCCATTTCATTTTGGGAATACTGATATATAAGGATTTACTATGGTCATTTTTAAATTTTGCCTCCTTCTGGTTATCTCTCTCCGTTGTTTCATTTTCCTTCTGTTTTCTGTCTACCTTTGTAAGCTGGTGGTTTTCCGTGGTGATTTGTTAAGTCTCCTCTTTTTTTTTTTTTTTTTTTTTTTACATTTCATGTCTTTGCTCTAGATTTCTGCTTTATGGTTACTATGATTTTTTTTTAAAGATTTTATTTATTTAACAGAGAGAGATCACTAGTAGGCAGAGGGGCAGGCAGAGAGAGGGGGAAGCAGGCTCCCTACTGAGCAGAGAGCTTGATGTGGGGCTCGATCCCAGGACCCTGAGACCATGACCCCAGCTAAAGGCAGAGGCTTAACCCACTGAGCCACCCAGAACCTCAATGGTTACTACAAGATTTAAATAAAACCTCTCATAGATAAAATATTGCTTTTTTGCTGATATCATTTTTTTTAATACACTCTTTATATTTTTGATGTCATAACTTATCACTTTTTTTTTTAAAGATTTTATTTATTTATTAGAGAGAGAGAGGGAGGGAGAGCAAGCACAGGCAGACAGAATGGCAGGCAAAGGCAAAGGGAGAAGCAGGCTCCCTGCCAAGCAAGGAGCCCAATGTGGGACTCGATCCCAGGACGCTGGGATCATGACCTGAGCCGAAGGCAGCTGCTTAACCAACTGAGCCACCAGGCATCCCCTTATCACTTTTTTATGCTGTGATTTTGCTACCAAGTTGTAGCAACTATAATCATTTTTAACGTCTTTTTCCTTTAACCTTTATGCTCAAATTAAGAATTAAGTATATTATTATAAAAAATAGTTTTTTAATTCTGACTATTAATCACCTTAATCAGAGTTTTATGTATTTTTGTCTTTTCATTCAGTCTTGAAGTTTTTTTCCAATATTTTTGTAAGGTAGGTCTAGTCATGGTGAAGTCCCACAGCTATATTTCTCCATGATATCTGAAGGACAATTTTGCCAGATAGGTATTTTTGGCTGACAGTTTTTATCTTTCAATATTTTGAATATGTCATTCTCCTCTTTCCTGGCATGTAGAGTTTCTGCGGAGAAATCTGCTGACAGCCTAATGAGGGTTCCTTTATAGGCTACTTTGTTGATTTTTCTCCTGGCTGTCTTTTCAGTTCAACAGATTCTGGTAACAGGGCCAATCAATCTAAGTGGTGGAGTTTCAGAGGTCATGGTTGGTCCCCTTGTCAGAATCTTAGGACAGACAGAAATTCTTTCCTTCAGGTCTCTTTGCCTTCTTCTCTTTCCTTCACTCCCCCCAGATCCTGTGGTCTGTCAAAGAAAGCAAGAGTTCCAACAGAAGCTAGGTGGATCTTTTGGGTGCCCTAGTGCACTGTGTGAAGACACTTTTTTTTTTTTTTTAATATTTTTTATTTATTTTTTTGACAGACAGAGATCACAAGTAGGCAGAGAGACAGGCAGAGAGAGAGAGAGAGAGGAGGAAGCAAGCTCCCGGCTGAGCAGAGAGCCTGATGTGGGGCTCCATCCCAGGACCCTGGGATCATGACCTGAGCCGAAGGTAGAGGCTTTGACCCACTGAACCACCCAGGCGTCCCTATGTGGAGACAATTTTTGTCAGCTATGTATGTCTGATTAATTATAAATTGAAGGGGAAAGAAAAAAAAGAACAACTCAGTTCACCACAATACTGGTGTCACTCTGCTTGCACATTTTTTTTAATAAAAAATCTCATGTAATTCTTATGTCTGTTCTAGATAAGGTGTTTTGACTCCTTTGGCTTCTCTCTAGGTTTTTCCTTTGTCTGTGGGTTTCCACAGTTTGAAAATGGTAAGCCAAAGTATAGTGTTTTGCTTTTGTTTTGTTTTCTTTTTTTGTTTTTTTGTTTGTTTGTTTGTTTTTCTTTTTTTATCTTGCTTGGTGTTCTCCAAGCCTCTTGGATATGATTCAGTGTCTGTCATTAGTTTAGAAATTTCTTAACCCATTTTTATTTCAAATATTTCTCCTGCTTTCTTTCCTTGCATCCCATTACAAGTTATACCTTTTGTTATTATCCCATCTTTATTTAATATTTTTTCTTACTTCTTTACATTTGCCTTTCAGCTTGGGAAATTTCTGTTAACATACCTTTAAGCTCCCTAATTCCAACATACTGATAAATCCATCAAAGAAATTACTTATTTTTGTTTCAGAGTTTTTAATTTCCTTTTGATTTTTATAGAGCTTCCATTCCTTATCTGTTTACATTGCCCACCTGTCGCTGCATATTGTCCACTTTTTCTATTAGGGCATGGTAATAGTAGTTCATTTAAATTTCTGATCTGATAATTCAAAAGTCCCTACCATATCTGACTGAGATCATTGTTCTCTTTCTTCAAACTTTTTTTTTGCAACAGACAGCATTAATTTTTACTTTTTGTCTGCCTATTTTTTTCAAAAGTTAAAAATTATATATTAAATGAAAGAAAAAGAGGTAAGTCAATCTTCAGGATGAGTTTTTATATTTAGCTGGCTAGGAACCTGAGAGTCTTTGTTTGCTACAGGTGTTCTGTCCAAGGCTAAAATTACCTCTAATGCATTTTTTTTTTTTTTTTTTGTCTCCTATGTTGTCTTTAGACATTCCTGGAAACTCTGTTAAATAACGTCTGAGACTTTCAATTTCTTTCAGCTGTCATCCCTTGTTATTGTACAGGAATCCTATTGATGTAGTGGTAAAACACCGGAGGAGGAGAACCATGTTCTCATGTTATGATTAAATATAAATCTTTTTGTGAGCTTGGCACTATGGGCTGTGACCTTCAAAAGCGCTTCCTCCCCTTCTTAAGTGAGACAGGAAGGCTAGAATTGTCTGCAGTTGGATATATCTATTCTCCCAGGTCAGTCAGGCTCTGGTAAAATAGTTTTCTTTGAAGGCAGGCCTTTGTTAAGGAGAACAGTATTGTGGGTGTATTTCAAATTTGAAGGGGAGGGGATTTTTCTTTGATCTTCACCCTGAGGACCTAGAAGAGCTGCTGGAGGTAAATCTTATTATAGTTTAGGAGGGTCATCTAAAAAGCTGGGCCCCTAAGAATTCTTACTCTTTCAAACTGGTGCATGCTTCATCTCTAGCAAGTAGTCAGTTACTTTTCAGGTGTTCCCTCACGCTCCAGCAGCAGGTTCTGGCTTGGGTAAGCTGGTATTCTCTCTCTGTTGTACTTATCTGTCTCTAGATTTGGGATTGATGATTTTCCCTATGATCTCAATTCTCTGAAAAATCTAAGAGTTGCTGATTTTATTATTTTCAAGCTTCTTTCTTATTTTCACTGTGGGAATGATGCCTTGTAAGCTCTTTCCAGGTCAATGAGAAAGCAGAATCTGGCAGTTGATTTTAGTATTTTAATTTTTTCTATGATGCTCCGCAGTTTCAGCAAGATGTGTTTAGGTGTACACTTGATTTTATTTCTGCCTGGGAAGTGTTGTACATCTTTAAATAATCATCTCTTTCTTAGATTCTTAGTTGTCTCTAGCCTTTAACTCTTAAACTATTACATTTAGTTTATTTACTCTTTTTATCTCTCTTCTGGAACCCTGGTTTTGTTGGCTGTACTCTTTCCATTCTTCACATTTCTTAACTCCCTTCCTCATAATTGACATTTTTTAACTATCTGCAATAATTTATTTGAATCTTTTAGTTAGTTCTTCAATTATTTCTTCCATTGATTATAATCAGCTGTCAGATAATTTGTAATATTTTTATGTATTCAGCTGCTAAATTTTCATTTTGTAATTGTTCTAGTTGATTCACCTTCAATTCAACTTTTCTTTCTCATGTCATCATATTTCTTCATTACAAATGCTATTTTTTATTCTTTTACTTATTTAATCATTGAAGCAATGATTTTGTAGCATTCCTCAGATGATTTCATTACTTCTTATTCTCAGGGTATTAATTCTGTTGTTTATTGTACACACTAACTCTTCCAAATAGAATTTCATTTATATTTATGATTTTATTTTTATTCACTGGAATTTCATATTCTTTGGAGTCTTACAAAGTCTGAAAAATGAACAATTTATTATAAAGCAGTTTTAAGTTTATTCCAACTCAGGAGTCCAGAGATTGTAATAATAGAAGATCAACTTTCATTTAACTTCAAGACCTGGGGATTCGTGCATAATAAAATAATTCTAAGTTTGGATTACAAACTTTAATGTAGAACTTGGGATTTCAGGTTCTTATTGATAGCATTTTGTTTTTCTACACAAAGCTCTAGAATAGTGTTAACATTCCTTTCCAGTTCCCTATGTTTGAGCTGAGGACTGTGCATTCTATGAGGGCTGAATATCATTTGAGGCTCTAGCTTCTGAGAAAGCACCTAAAGTACAGTTTCCTCATGTCAAGTAGTCCACGCACCTGAGACTTCTGTCCCAGCATTAGCACCTCAGTCTCTCTCTGGCCTCAATATGTAGTCTGACAGCATTCTGAACCTGGGCAGTGGGAGGTGTCACATAACTCCATAGTTGTTAGTTCTTTTATTCTCTACTATAGGAATATTATGCCTGTCTATTTTTCAAACTCAGAAATGTAATCATTTCTGTCCTTTCAATATGTGCAATATTTCTGTGGGGTGGGACAGAAGCACATCTATAGTTACTCTGTCATGTAACTGAAAATCATGACCTCTTTTTATATATTATTTTAATTTGGCTATGTTTCCAAAAAGCCATTTATTAAAATTTATATAAAATTCCACAATTCTACAAATTCTACAATTACCTCTGTAACTATCTAAAAGAAACAAGAAAGCAAAAAACAGATTCCTGGTGTTGACAAAGCAAATAAATGGGAGTACCCATGAGACATAATATGCAGGACCAGTTAATCTGTGGGACCTAATGCAGGATGAAAATGTGAGACCCTTTTTTGAAAATGATTATCATTATAATGACAGCATAACACTAAACCAAGTACCAAACCTTTTTAAGCTCAGGGCCCTGTGCTCTTGAACAAGTACAGTGCTCATAAAAGCAACCCTGATAGATGTTTGGAAGAGGTTCTAAATGAAGTAATGTTCAAACAGGGTAAGAAAAGTGCAGTAAGGGGGTCCTTCAACTACAGATCATAAGTAAAGCCCGTATAACAGAGCTTTCCAAACTAAGCGGCACATTTGCCTGGGGGGAAAAAAAAAAAATTAGCAAATTCAAAGGAAAATTCTTGCAGTGATTACTTTGTAGTAAAACAGAGATTTTAGGTTTGAAATGCCTGAATAGGCATCCTAGCACCGTCTTTACTGATATTATGAATGTGGACATGTTTTTAATCACTCTGTACCCGACTCTTTGCCTGTGAAACAAGGGTGACAGCAAAGCTCATCATGATGGGTGTTTAGATGAGAGGTCTTAGAGGTGTCTGTCGTATATAGTAAGTGATATATAAAAGCTAGCTGTTACGTTTTTTTCTGAACACACCATTCTAACACTGTTTAAATTACTGGAAAAGGCAGAAAAGGGAACATTTATAAATCAAAAAACCCTAAGTAGAAATATGTGAATTATTTGTTTATTTTTAATAAACTTGGCATGTAGAAACAGTTCCCATGATGCTCTAAAACCCAGCCATAAAAATTTTAAAATTTACTACACAATAAAAAAGTTTTGTGCATCACAATCACCACAAAAAATAAATAAATAAATAACTGATAATATTTTGCAAAGGACAAAATACATAATACATAATATACATAATATACATAATACAAAAATACATTTTGCAAAGGGCAAATAAATACAGTGTTTCCTCAAATAAATAAGCATTTTTTTTAAATGAAGAATGCTAACTATGCTTTCTTGGTATTAGCTTGTCAATTATTTTTATCATAAACTGTTCATATTTTTTGCACATTTTCTATTGAATTAAAATTGAAATAAAACAAAATACTGCATTTTTTTTAAGATTTTTATTTATTTATTTGACAGAGAGAGATCACAAGTAGGCAGAGAGGCAGGCAGAGAGAGAGAGGAGGAAGCAGGCTCCCTGCTGAGCAGAGAGCCTGATCAGGACTCGATCCCAGGACCCTGAGATCATGACCTGAGCCGAAGGCAGCGGCTTAACCCACTGAGCCACCCAGGCGTCCCAAAATATTGCATTTTTTGCATATAATTTAGAAAAGGGTAAAAACCCTGGAAGGATGCATGGGTGGCTCAGTTGGTTAAGTGTCCAACCTCTAATTTTAGTTCAGGTTATGATTTCATTGTCCTGGGATCAAGCCCCCAAGAGCCCCCATGGAGAGGCTGCTTGAGATTCTCTCCTTCTCCCTTTGTCCCTCTATCCCCATTCTCTCTCTCTCTCTCTCTTAAATAAATAAATAGATCTTAAAAGAAAAAAACAACACTGCATAATATAACATGTAGGCAAGGATGAAAAAAAAAACAGGAAATCTCATACATTGCTTGAAAAATGCAAAAATACATTGTAGGGTTATGGACATTGGGGAGGGTATGTGCTTTTGGGTAAATTGGAAGGGGAGATGAACCATGAGAGACTATGGACTCTGAAAAACAATCTGAGGGGTTTGAAGTGGCGGGGGGGTGGGAGGTTGGGGTACCAGGTGGTGGGTATTATAGAGGGCACAGCTTGCATGGAGCACTGGGTGTGGTGAAAAAATAATGAATACTGTTTTTCTGAAAATAAATAAATTGGAAAAAAAAAAAAGAAAAATGCAAAAATACATTGAGACACATTTAGAAAATTCTGCCAAAACTTAAAGGACATTCCTTGATCCAGCACTTCAGCTATATCTTCTACATACATATTCATAAGATGTGCAATGGCTTATAAGAACATATTTGCTTTCAGCAATTTCCACAATAGCTAAAGATAAAAATTCCTTGGGTTTCCAAGGTATGGATGACTAAATAAATTATATGTACATATGATGGAATACTAAACAGTCATTAAAAAGATGTGACATTTATTATAGCTAATGCGGAAACCCCAAAACCATCCCCACTAAAGTCAAGAAAATGATAAGGATGCGCACATTGTCTTTACTATTTAAATTTTTCGTGGATATATTAGACAATACAATTAAACCAGAGAAACAACTGGAGACATTAAAATGTGGAAAGGAGAAATACAATGATCTCTATTTGCAAATAATATCAATAATAAAACAATTAGTTGGATAAAAGAACATTAAATTGCCAAAAATTAATACCATTCATATATACAATCATTTAAAGGATGTAATGAAACATTAAGTGCCATTTAAGATAGCTACATCAAAAATACAGTATTCCAGAATAAACTGAACAAGAAGTTTGCTAAATTTATATGAAGAAAACTTTAAAATATTCTTTATTGAACGCCACAAAAGAAGAATTAAACAAATGGTAGCATATTCTTTTAATAATGAATATGATTAGTAAACATTACAGAGATGCCATTTCTCTCAAAGTTAGAAATAAAATATTTTTTTAAAGATTTTATTTATTTATTTGACACAGAGAGAGAGAGATCACAAGTAGGCAGAGAGGCAGGCAGAGGGGTACAAGAAGCAGGCTCCCTGCAGAGCAGAGAACCCAATGTGGGGCTCAATCTCAAGACCCTGAGATCATGACCTGAGCTGAAGGCAGAGGCTTAACCCACTGAGCCGCCCAGGCAACCCAGAAATAAAATATTTTTAACGAAGACTTCTTTTTGTTTCTAGAGACAAAATGATTATTTTATTCATACAGAGGAATAAACTTAAAAAATAGTTGGAAAAACCCTGAATATAGAACAAACTTGCTCCAACAGCAAATAAATGTATTAAAATTTGTCTGCTGTGAAGACAGTGTGGTAGTGCACGTGAAGAGACGGGGTGGGGGAACAAAATAGAAAATCTAGAGTTAGAAGCAAAAACATACACATTTTTCATTTGACAAATGTCACATTTCAAAGCATTGGAAGAAAGATAGAATCTTAATAAATGATGTTAGAATATTTACATACTCATTTAGAAAAAGGTAAAATTGGATCCATAGCTCATACATCATAATAAAGTCCAAATATGCAACATACAAATGTAACAAAATAGTACAACATGAATAGTAGATAAAAAGACGAATGAATTCCTTCATTATTTGGGTACTGAAAAGTCTTTACCTGTGACAAAGTTCAAATGCAAGGAAAGTAACGATTCATAAATTTAAGAAGATTTTTAATGTGTTGCATAAACATTTAAGCAGAATCAAAGACCAAAGAAAAGTCACAATTAAATATTTGTAGGCACCTGGGTGGCTCAGTCATTTTAAATGTCTGCCTTCAGCTCAGATCATGATCCCAGAGTCCTGGGATGGAGTCCTACATCCAACTTCTTATTCTGTGGTGAGTCTGCTTCTCCCTCTACCCTTCCTCGCCACCCCCATTCTTGATTTCTCTCACACACGCTCTCTCTCTCAAATAAAAAATAAAACTTTTTTTAAAAAAGGAAATATTTGCTATAGTTGTGTTACAGATAAAAGATAATTTTAATGTATAATAAATCATTAAGCAGCAGAAGAAAAGCCCAATAGAAAAATAGGCAAAACATATGAAGATTTTCTTTAAAAAATGATAACCAATGAATCCTAAAAATATGAAACATTGCTGAACTTTATTTATAATAAGAAATTTATACATTAAAACTATAACTTGGTACCCTTTCTCACCAATAAATACCTTGACTACACATTCTTTTGGAAAATCTCTGTAGAAACACACCTCCACATTACTGGTAGAAGTACAAAGTGATACAATACACTTGAGAAGAATTTGGCAAAATCTAACACTTGCAAAGGATGTTTTGGCCCTCCACATCCACTTTTTGAAATTCATCATGAATATATACCCATAAAAATAAAAAATCCAAAATATTGGAAACAACCTAAATAGCTAGGTAGAGGAGATTCACTCTATAAACCATTCATGTAGTTGTAAGTGAACCCAACTTCAAATGCCCAGTGCCTAACAAAGCCAATCACTGAGGCATGGAACATGCAGCAAGGAAAGGGTTTATTAGAGAAGCAGCCGAAGGAGAATGTGGGAAGGAAGACCTCAAATCTGCCTCACCAAAATGAGGTTACAAGTTTTTCTAATCATAGAAGTTGAAATTATATACATATTGATGAAAAGGGTGGGAAACATGACTATTTATGAGGAAAGATGGAGCATGCACACTGAACAACACATATCCCATGTTGACTTTGGCTTGGAGGCTTAATATTTTTGGCCCTGACATCAGGAGGTCATCTGTAGGACAAGAAAGAGGGGTAAGGTGTGCTCTGAAGGTGGATATAAACTGGAAGGGGTCTTTGGGTTATCTTGGGTAAGGAATTCAGGACTTTGTGTGTTCATAGGCTGGAACCATTATCAATGACCTTCATCTGTGTCAGTCTGGGTCTTTGTGGAGACAGCTAGCAGATTTGTTAGTGGGCTCTGAAGATAAATAAGAGCTGATTAGGGAGCAACAGTCTCTGAAATGCAAGATTTCAATGTTCTGTTAGTCACAACCTCATTAACCCTGTGGGGCAGGAAGCTTGATTAAATTTTGAACTTAAAACAAATTAGCTATAAAGGACGGTGAGATTGGGAAATTCAAGATGTTAATATGGATTATACATATATAATATTTATCTACATATACATATCTAAGTCCATATAAATATTTTATCCAAAATTGAATTTTAGTGTCATAGTGTTACTGCAATTATGTAGGAGACTGCCTTTATACTTAGTAGACATACACTGATGTGTTTCATTTTTAAGCATCCTGATGCCTACAATTTACTTCCAATGGTTCAGCAAAGATGAAAGAATGAAGTGTGTGTATTTGTATAATTGTGTGTGTGTGTGTGTGTGTGTGTGCTTGCACGCATATAAGAGACAGAATATGAGCAAAATTGGTAAGTCTATTTTTTAAAAAATATTTTACATTTTTCAAATAATAGAAGTTGGGAGAACAATTGATTTAAAGTGTGTGTCATTTGGGTGCCTGGGGAGCTCAGTGGGTTAAAGCCTCTGCCTTCAGCTCAGGTCATGATCCCAGGGTCCTGGGATCAAGCCCCACATTGGGCTCTCTGCTCACTGGGGAGCCTGCTTCCCTTCCTCTCTCTCTGCCTGCCTCTCTGCCTACTAGTGATCTCTTTCTGTCAAATAAGTAAATAAAACCTTTAAAAATAAAAGTGTGTGTCATTTAATAAAAATTTTAAAAAGCGTAGGTTTATCCCAATTTTCAAAGAATTTTTATTTCATCAATTTCCTCTATTTTTCATTTAATTTAACTACTTCCTATTATTTTAATATTTTTTTCCCATCTTCTTTGTATTCAATTTTTTTCTTAGTTTCCTAAGTTGGGAACTTAGATCATTGATTTCTCATTCTTCTTTTCTAAGTGAAGCATTTAATCCTGTAAATTTCCCTTTAATCTATTATTAGGTTCTATGTATTTGATATATGGAATTTTCATTTTTATTCATTTTTAAGAACTTTATAATTTATCTTGTGACCTCTGTTTCAACCCTGCAGTGATTAAGAAATGAATTAATTCCCAAATATTTTGGTAGATAGCAGATATCATTTTTATTGATTTTTACATTAATATCTTCATGATTTTATAAAAGAATTAGTACAGTTTCTAGTCTTTATAATTTATCATTTGTTTTATGGTGAAGAATATGATTTATCTTGGTGAATGTCCTATATACATTAGAATTTTTTTTTTAATTTTTTGTTACGTAGTTCAGCTGGTTGACAGTATTTTCTACTACTTTTTCTACTACCACTGACTTTCTGTCTACTTGTTCTATCACTAATGGAAGAATTGTATCAAAGGTCCCATCTATAATTGTAGTACTATTTATTTTTTATTTTAATTGGATCAGTTCTTCATTTATTGCAGAGTTCTGTTATTAGGTACTTTTACATTTTACATAGGAATGATAGCACTTATTGGACAATTTGTTTCTTTCATTATTGTGTAATGTTTCTTGTTATCCTTGATACTATTCATTGTTCTGATGCTACTGTGTCTCTTATTTATATTGCCATTCTATTTTTTTTATTGCCATTCTAGCTTTCTTTTGATTATTGTTTGAATGGTATATATCTTTACAATTTTTTTACTCCTAACCTTCAATTTCTTTATATTATAATGAAGTTTCTTTTCTACAGTGTATAGTTAAATTGTTTTTCTTCTTTTTTTAATGTTTTATTTTTATTTATGAGACAGAGAGAGAACAGGGAGAGGAGCAGAGGGAGAGGGACAAGCAGACTTTGCACTGAGCAAGTTGCTCAATGTGGGGCTCTATCACACAACGCTGAGATCATGACCTGAGCCATAACCAAGTCAAATGCTCAACCGACTGAGCCCTCTAGGCACCCCAAACTGTTTTTTTTTTTTCTTTATCCAACTAGATAGTTCTCTTTAGGCTGCTGTTTGGATCATTTATATATAATGCAATTATTCATATAATTGTATTCAGACCTATCCTTTTATGATTCTTTTTCTGTTTGTGCTCTCTGGTTTTTAACTCTCTATTCCTTCTTTCTTTTTGATTATATGAATACGTTTTAGAATCTAATTTTAATTTATATTCTGGCTTTTTAGCTATTTTATTTGTGTTATTGTTTCAGTGGTTTCTCTAGGGTTTGCAATTGTATATGCCTTGCCTATTATAGCCTATTTGCTTTAATGTTTAATTACTTCACTTTTTTAAAATTTTTTATTTTTTATAAACATATATTTTTATCCCCAGGGGTACAGGTCTGTGAATCGCCAGGTTTACACACTTCACAGCACTCACCAAAGCACATACCCTCCCCAATGTCCATAACCCCACCCCCTTCTCCCAACTCCCCTCCCCCCAGTAACCCTCAGTTTGTTTTGTGAGATTAAGAGTCACTTATGGTTTGTCTCCCTCCCAATCCGATCTTGTTTCATTTATTCTTCTCCTTTGAACCTAGATGTCTTTAAAATTTCTAAGACTTTTTACAATACCCATGTTCCTTTACTTTGTAGTTTTGATATATATTACATCCATTCCCAATAAAAACCCTCCTCACAGTGTGTCAATTTTGCCATTAATATTCATGTATATATTTAAGGAACCTACAAAAAACAATACTATTACTCAAACATGTGTCACCCAAATCATAGAGCTCTCTGCCTGAGTCTCATCTTCGGAAATGCCAGAGATGGAGAAAACAAACTTGGATACCTACTGCCCCATGGATATCCAGTCTCCTTTCTCTGATTCCTGCAAGTAGAAAGATGGGGTTTTAATTGGAGATTTAGCTGACAGAATAACAGTGGGTAAAATCGGCTCATGACTTGAGATTTTTTTCTCAAAGTAAAGGTGCAAAGGAAACAAATAAAATATGAGAACCTTAGCAACATCCAGGTTGGCCCTCTGAGTTTTCACTCTTCCCTACAGCTTACTTTGAAGGGTCCTCAGATACTTTATTTTTGCATCTTGTCCAGAGATTTAACAGGAAAGATGGTTAAAGAGAGCATACTTGGCTGAAAGGAACATAATTCTGTGTATTTTTCCTGTAGTAATAAGGAAACAAGACAAAATGAAAAACTGAACTCATGTCCATGCCATATTTGGTTCCATACACGACTTTGGATTTATGCAGTAAACTAAATACATAAACTTTACACAAATTTAATGTAAAATACAAGATCTAAATTGAAATGCATTTTGGTGGGAAAAATGAGCATCTTTGGGATGTGATAATATTAGGACCCTGAGAAACTGGATATTATGTGCATGTATAAAATAACTTTCTATCTGAAGTTTCTTGGTAAATTTTACTCTCATAGCATTTAACATATTTATTGTTTTTAAATTACATTTACTAAAAAATACATGTGATAAGTTAAGGCCATGTTTTAAATGGTACATTCTATTATTTGATAAGAACTGATTCTGGACCTTCCACGTTTTATTTATTCTGCATATCTATTTTATTATTCATTTGTTTTTTATATGATGCCAGAACCACATACAGTATAATTCCAGGCAGATCAGGGTTTAAGATTAAACTTTTGTAGAAAAGAGGTACAACATATACAAACGCTAATCATTTATACAAATAATGATTTGACCTATATAAATCTTATTTTCATCAGTTCTGAAAGTTATCATCCTACTTTCAGAGCTGATGAAAATAAGATTTATATAGGTCAAATCATTATTTGTATAAATGATTAGCGTTTGTATATGTTGTACCTCTTTTCTACAAAAGTTTAATCCTACAAAAGATTTATTCAGCAAGTTATATACAATAACATTTACAAAGCACATAGCCATGTTTCTAGTGCATGATCTCAATAAATAGAAATTGATGTCATTATTATATTCTAGGTATTGTGTCAGATGCTAGGTAAATGAACCACAATGAAAACACTGTTCTGACTCTCAAGGAACTGAGTGGGAAAATAGTCTAGTGGAAAAATGGTACATAACCATATTATAACCAGCTTCTTGAATTATGACACAATAATTCTAAAAACAGTACAATAACAGAAGTACTAATTGTAAAGGTAGAAAGGAAAGGCAATTTTCTTGTGTATGTTATATTATCTACATAAATAAATTTTATCTTAAACATGGATTAAAAAATAAGACATTACTCTTGTAATGGTAAGAAGAAAACCTTCAAGATATATTGTTTATGATGTTATAGACACACTAATGATCATACTGATTATACTGCTATTTGAAGAAAATGAAATATGTACTCATAACACACATATATGATTATTTCTGGAAAGTTATGTGAAAAAATATAAATACTGTTTACTCTTGAAGAAAGATACTGTTGCCAAGGTACAAAAATAAAAGGGAGATTTGTAAATAAAAAAAAAAAATTTTCCACCCTTTATATGTATTGTCTACTTAGAATATTATCTATTTAGAACTTAGAATATTAATAACATATTTAAGGATTGAATGTATAATGTGGGAATATGTTATCAGCATAGTATCTTGGTGTAAAATGTAAAAGTAGTCACTCAATAATTGTTTTTATTTATTTATTTGTTTATTTAGCAACATGGTTGAGTGTTAGTACCATTTAGTTAAGGAGTTCTTTCCAAAGACCAGTCAATCAATTTTTCTATTTTTTGTCATCAGATTTCCAAAATTCTTAGTGAATTTCTGGAACTATCTTAGGGTTCCAGAAATATTCATCAATATATTTATCGAGCGTTTTTCAAATTTCTGACATTCCTAACATTCTTTCATTTCCCCCCATAGTTTGCTAAGCCCAGAATGACATTTTCTGCTTCCTTTGTGACTTTCCTGCACCTGAAGGAAGTGGGGATTTCAGAGGTGCATGAGGCCAGTTAACTTTGGACAGAGCACATACATCGCTCCATCTATGTCATCTGGACTCTGGGACTGAGATCATCCCTAGCATTCCAGAAATAAATATTTGGCCTATTGAATGTTCCTAACATTTTATTTTGGCGTCTTCCACATTACAACATATCATTAATCCATGTTATGTTATGTATGATA
Organism: Neogale vison; assembly: GCF_020171115.1. NCBI lineage: Eukaryota > Metazoa > Chordata > Mammalia > Carnivora > Mustelidae > Neogale > Neogale vison. The sequence continues at coordinate 107,427,452 of NC_058093.1, read as the reverse complement.
TTTACTCACAAGAATCCTTGTGAGTAAAAATATATATATATAAAATATCAACTGAGAGCTCACTGGGGCCTCCCACTGCACTTATTATTTTAAAATAAGTTGTTAAACAATAGAAATGTGTGGCAGACACAGCATGTTGCCTATTAAAATCCCATTTGTTTTCTCTTCCTATTAGTCAGAGAGCCTCAGTTCTAATTGGGGCAGCATGATGCTCTGCTAAAAATGTGTTTTCTTCTAACCCATCTGGCTGTGTTCAGAGTTCTGGACAGGGCCACCTCTCATTTTGTTCAGGGCTCCAGACAAATATTTTTTTCTGGGATCTCCGTCTATATAAATAGTTTGATTAAAAATATATTGCAGAGACTTCTACTTCTGGTAGATTCATTGGACATGTTTTTCCTTATTTCTCCTGGTAAATGCAACATAGTTTCTAGATATTATATGCACAACAGATATACAGACACTAAGTGGTAGAAAAAAGTAGACAGCCTGGCTGGGAACATTGGTAATTGAGGGATGGAACGATAATAATTTTCCTGGGTTTTCCTTTGTCTCATATGTCCCAGACTAAATACTGGAGAAGCCAACAATCCAGATACATCAATGGGCAGAGATATAAACAAAAACAAAAATAAAAATCAATCAATCAATCAATCAATAACCATAAGGAAAGACTGCTTTCTTATCCAAAGGACCAGAAAAGGGCAGCCTAGCAGGACAGAAACTTTGGGAAATAACCACTCTTATTTTAAACACCACAGGGGAAAAACAAACAAACAAAAAAAAAACCCAAAACACTGAGGCCCCACCCTCAATTCCACAAGGAGAACCTGAGTAGAAAACCAAAATTTCATCCTTACCAAGGTGCAATGAGGCTCCCCAAATCCATAGTCAGGGTGATGTCAGAGAAGGTATAGGAGAGAGCCAGCAGGTACATCACTGGTGAGTAGTTAGGTGCCAGACCCTCTGTTCAGAGAAGTGCATACCACAGGAGGGCCCTACACTTCACTCCTACCAGTGGGGAACAAGAAACCTGTGTGCTCAGTGAGGTGTTCACAGTGTTTCAGAGGAGATCTAGTGGAGAGTCAAAATTTGTCACTAATGCTTTTTGTGGGGAAAATGTTGCTTTCTTCATGATATCAGTGGAGGCTGCATGGCAGAGCGGTCATGAGATGTTTCTCTCCTTCCTAGTCAGGATGGTTATCAGTGGTGACCTAAAATGGGAACCTGGTCTACAGAAGAATACCTTAGGAATCTATTTTTTTTTTTTAAGACCTCAAGTATTAATAACTCAGTCCAACAAAGTCCCAAGATGTAAGATAAATAGACGAGTATCAATTGTATTTGTATATACTAGCAATGAACACATGGAATTCAGAATTTAAAATGCAACAAAAGGCTCACACAGGTGCTGGAAGGACACAGCTCTGGGTCAGGTCTGGGAGAGTCCTAGCTGCTGGGGTACCAGAAGAGTAGCTGGAACTGCTTGGACAAGAAACTCTGAGTTCAGTAATGCCTACAAGGCAACATGGGACAAGATGGTAGAGACAAATCTAGCAATGTAGGACCTAAGCACCAGGCCGAATAACAAGCAATCAATTTCCACAAGCGACCACCGGAACAGCCAGCAATGGATACATTCAACGCAGAACTAACAATGCCAGAGAAGGTAAATGGAAGGGAACCTAAGTCAAGTGGGTCGTGTCCCAGGACATCTGAAACACAAGGCCCTGGACATGGCCAATGAGATTGAGTCTCCAGATCTACAAATAGAACAGACCACAGAAAAGGCTGATGCCAATAAAGATAGTATTGAGTTTGCCAAGTCCAGAGCAAGGAAACTCATTGATGTTTAAAGCTGCTGCTCTGCTTATCGTGTATTCACTTCTCTAGTTCCTCCCTCAGAGCTCAACTTCTTGGTTCCCTGCACTTTTAACCAAGAGGTAATGTATAAGAAGGGCTAGGAGTAGACCCTCTATTTACTGCTTCCAGTATTTTTTTCTTTTTGAGTTAATATTCTTAGGTTGGTTTTTGTACATCATATATAGTGCTATTCTTCAACCTTTTCATTTTCTTCAGCAGATTTTTTTGCTCTCTGGATTTGGAAGCATTGCCAAAGACAGCCATGAAAAAGGAAGCTGGAGGCAGGGAGAGCCCAAGGAGGAGAGGCAAGAATTGAGAGGTTGTTCTGTCAGTAAAACCTGCAGGCCACAGAGTAAAAGGTATATACCTACAGTTAGGATCTAGTTGGGTTTAGTTTTTAATTTAAGTTGCAGTTATTACCAGTGTAGACTAATATTTGGTTTCAAAGCTGTTATACACAACATTTTCATTATACATCAAAACTTGGCATCCTCTGCTCCAAATAATAGAATGAATTTTCTTAAAGTGAGCTTAGTTTCTGAACTTCTGGTGACTCATGTATGGACATAGATTTTGTGATTCCCATCGCATATTGGTGCTTCCAGGAACACGTGTATAGACCAATGGCTTTTTATTTTTACAGTATTAAAAATAAACCATGTAATGGTCCTATTAGGTGTCCATTGACTTCATCAATTTGTCATGAGTCTTTGAAGAAAAATGATGTAAATATGTATGGGTAACATGAGAATTTCTCTCTAAAACAGGGCTTAATGTTTTTTAGAAAAGTGTGACAGAGTATATCACATGACTTCAGATTTACCTCAATGCCAAGAATTATGTTTAGATAGGAAAAAAGAAATTTGTCTTGATTTCAGGTAGAAAAATAGTTAGCTTGCTTTGCGTTTTACACAGCTTTAAACTTTAAAATAAACTAGACTTTTATTCTGATTAAAAGTGACTTGGAAAATTATGTCTCTGGTTTAATTATTGGTGATTGCACTATCATTCGATTAGTCTTGAATTAAATTGTGTCCAGAATCACGTTTATTTAGATCCTGAACAGTGTTATAAAAATCTGATTTGCACGGGTCATCTTTATTTAAAAACTAATATCTGCACACTTCAAAGCTTTTAATGTAAATTGGTTTGACCAATAACCACTGCTTGATCTTTACAATCAAATTTCATAACTAACAAAAAACAAATAAATAAGTAAATAAATATGCAATACCATTTACATCTACTCAAAAAAAAAGAAGAAACACGAAACAAGAACTTAAATCTAACAGAACATATATAGTACTCATACACTGAAAATGATAAATGATGAAGGAAATAAAACCTAAATGATGAGATATGTCATGCCTCAAATTAGATGTAAACAAGTGATGGCATGCCATTGATTGAAGGAATCAACATAGCAAACTTGTCAGTTCTCTGCAAATTGATATGCAATAGGTTTAACGCAATTCTTATTAATATCGGGGTAAGATTGTGTTGTGGTGTGCGTCTGTGTGTGTGTGTGTGTAGAGTGGTTTATACTAGAATTTCTATGGGAGGTCAAAGGAACTAGAATAGCCAAGATTTTGAAAAAATGGAATAACATGGGATAAGGCTAAACAATTTCAAGATTGATTATATAATTTCAATACTGAAGACTGTGTAGTATTTGCATTTGGATAGACAAACACATCCAGCTGAGCAGAATAGATAATTCAGAAATAGCTCCATGCAAGTACGGCCAATTGACTTTGACAATGGTAAGAAGTTTTTTCAACAAATTTTTCTTGAGCGATGAATATCCTTAGGCAAACATTAAACTCTGAAATTTACACCAAAAAAAAGCTAAAAATGGATTTCAGATTTAAATGCAAAAATGTAGAAATATGACTTTCTTAGAAGACAATAGATTCTGAGCCCAAGGCCTGCTGAAGCATTTCTAGATATGACACCAAAAAGCACAATCCATTAAAGAAAAAAATAGACATCCATCTGACTTTATCAAAATTACAAACATAAACAATCCAACTAGAAAATGGGAAAAAATGAAGAGATGTTTCATTAGGATGATTTATATATGATAAATAAACACAAAAAATAGTCACTTAACATCATTCTGCATTGAAGAATTGCAAACCAGGAGTTACCACTGCATGCCTATTACAACAGCTAAAGTAAAAAACAGATTATACCAAATGCTGGCAAGGTTACAGAAACACTGGATTTCTTACACGTTGCTGGTGGAAATGTGAAATAGTACAACCACTGTGGAAAATGTCTCGTAGTTTCTTAAAAAAATTCAACATACACTTTGCATACAATCTAACAACTGTACTCCTGGGCAATTAGTCCCGAGAAGTTAAGTCTTATGCCTACACAAAAACTGATAGATGTATGTTCATAGCAATTTGAAAGCCAAAGCTAGAAACAATGAAAAACTGAATGGTTAAACAACTGTGGTACACCCATACCATGGAATTCTAACTAGAAATAAAATGGGCTGAACTATTTTTTTAATATTTTTTTCATTTATTTATTAGAAAGAGAGAGAGAGAGCAGGAGAGCATGAGCAGAAAGGTGGAGCAGAGGGAGAGAGAGAAGCAGGCTCCCCGCTGAGCAGGGAGCCCAATTCAGGACTCAGTCCCATACCCTGAGCTCATGGCCTGAAGCAAAGGCAGACACTTAACCAACTGAGTCACCCAGGTGACCCAAAATGGACTGAATTTTTGATGCACCAATGCACCCACTAACTTAGCATCTGGACAGTGTGATGATTGAAAAAATCCAGTCTCAAAGTGGTCACATATGGCATAATTCAATTTATATATCAGTCTCAAAACAATAAAATTATGGATTTGGAAAACCGATCAGTGGTTGTCAGAAGTAATGGGATGGTTTCCAGAGAGGTGTGCTTGTGATGATAAAGAGATAGCTTGAGAGTGACATTTCTGGTGATAAAATAGCTCTACATCTTTGCATAGTGTGGTGGGAGTTATGTGTATATACACATGTAATAAAACAATTAAATGTATACAATATACCAAATTCCTAGACTTGAAATTATACTGTAATTATGCAAAATATGACCCTTGGGGGGTATTTTGTCATGGGTACATGAGACCTATCTATACTATATTTGTAAGTAGCTATGAATTTGTCATAATTCACACAATTTTATTAATATATATATGTAAACACACACATATGTGTGTGAATATAGATACATTATATATTATATGTGTGTGTATGTATGTATATATGTGTGTGTATGTATACATACATACACACACATATAATATATAATGTATCTATATTCACACACATATGTGTGTGTATTTACAGACACACACATATACACACACACAACACACACACACATTAGATCTTGTGGGCCCATGTAAAATATATGTAAAGTACATCAGCTTATCAACAAAGATGTCAGGTGTGTAATTAAATATTTGTTTAGTGTCCAATAAGAGCATGTAAAGATTCTTCATGGTGTCTACACCCCTTTCTAAGGTACAATACTATATAGTATCTACTTTCCTTACACACTCATATCACAGGATCCTAGTCCTTTCCTTCTGAGATTTCTCCTCTTCACTTTTTTTTGTGTATGAGAATCTGTACAGGAACTTAATATATAGTCTGTGCCTCTAAAATAACCTTTATTCAATGCTAACTTGACCTGGTTCCACTCTTGAGTTGTGCTGCTTCTCCATATAGCGTAGGAGTCGTTTTTTGTTTGTTTGTTTGTTTTTGTTTTTATATCTTTTTTCACTGCTATATCTCCTAGGTCTAGAACATATTAAAAAATCAAAATAAGGGGCACCAGGGGGGCTCAGTGGGTTAAAGCCTCTGCCCTCGGCTCAGGTCATGATCTCAGGGTCTTGGGATCGAGCCCCACATCAGGCTCTCTGCTCAGCAGGGAGCCTGCTTCCTCCTCTCTCTCTCTGCCTGCCTCTCTGCCTACTTGTGATCTCTGTCTGTCAAATAAATAAATAAAATCTTAAAAATAAATAAATAAATAATAAATAAAGAATAAAAATAAAATTTTCACTGACTGGATGAATATATGTGCATCAACTAATTAAGATATTAGCTAGAAATTTCTAGTAGCTAACGATGAAGTGTAAGATGTTCTATATTAGGTCTCTGTGGAAGATATCCATGTGTTAAAGAAAAAGCAAGGTGAATGATTTGATTACCACCTTGTTTTTTTTAATTAAGTAATTCATTCAATGGTTAACTGAATCATTGTGCATTTGCTTGATCCCTATAACAAACATTCAGAAGACAACTAATACTGATTAATCAAACAACATAATTTGAACATTGTAATTCATTACAAAACTATAAGTGACATGAATTTCTTTTTTTTTTTTTTTTTTTAGGTGACATGAATTTCTAACTCTTAGAGTTTAGGAGGAGAAAGTGAAAATAAGACAAAAGGAATATATATATATATTTATTTAAATATATTTATATAAATCATATTTCATTATATATTTAATATATTTTTATTTATTTATATATTTATAAATGTGTCTGTATATGTATATATAATTCATGTTTATTATATATTTATATATAAATTACATTTTAATATATTTAATATAAAATTTATTTATTTATTTATTTACTTATTTAAGGTAGGCTACGCCCTGTGTGAACCCAGTATGAAGTCCAACATGGGGCTTGAACTCATGACCCTGAGATCAAGACCTGAGCTGATATCAAGTCAGCAGCTTAACCGACTTGGCCACTCAAGTGCCCTGGGAAGTATGTTTTTCTTGTTTTGTTTTGTTTTGTTTTAAGATTTTATTTATTGGACAGACAGAGATTGCAAGTAGGCAGAGAGGCAGGCAGAGAGAGAGGAAAGGAAGCAGGCTTCCCACTGAGCAGAGAGCCCAATTTGGGGCTCGATCCCAAGAACCTAAGATCATGACGGGAGCCGAAGGCAGAGGCTTTAACCCACTGAGCCACCCAGGTGCCCCAGGAAGTTTGTATTTTTAAAGTAAGAATGTGGAGAAATGGGGAGGAAGAAGAAAAAAAGAAAAACCGAAATATAAGAGCTTGAGTGGTGGACACACAATGTAATGCATACCTTCATGGTAGTCATCTGTAATAACTCTTGCATAATATAATGCCTTCCTGGAATAACATAAGGATCCATCCTGCAGTACATAATCCAGTGCAACAAAAGTGAAATGCAGGCAATGAGTTCAATGATTTTCGGGGAGAAAGTGATTGCTCTGCACTGTGCCATGTTATCATCTTCCTATCAGAGAGCCAATAAGAAACTGGGAGAAAAGATGAATAATAAATTAAGTTAATTAAAAATACATGTCATGTTCAGACAAATTGATTAATTCATCCAGATTATAGAAAAACAATTTCAAACTTGCAAGAACTTGCAGAATATTATATTTATTAACCCATTCCAAGAAATCTAACAGAAGAGACCTTTCCCATCAGGACATGGCCAAGGGAAACTTTAGTCTTGTAACATAAAGGATTAAGTATGAAATTAAACATGAGTCTTTAAGATTAGATCTTGTAAATACCAAAATAAATATCAAAAAACAAAACAGTAATTTTTAAAAAAGTAATATTTGAAGGATCAACTGGAAATTAATAAAAATCATTATATTCAGAGGATGGGTAGAAACAGGTTAAAAGAGAACTCGACATAAGATTTATCCAGTATTACTTTTTATAGCTTTGAGTTTTGAAGCATGTTATTTATAATTTCAAAAATAAAATTATATTTTGAAGATGAAAATAATGAATCTCCAGATAGAATGTACTTTTATATTACAAATGGTGACCTATATCTGTAAGACTGACAATAGAACTATAAAAAATAAATGCAATTCCACAAAACTGTCTCCCTGATACTTTAAACATGCAAATTAAAAATAATTTTAGATATAGGAAAGTCACAAAGACAGTACTATTTGTCCCCCTACCTTTCCCTAATGTTACTTAATGATGGTATATGTGTAAAGCTATGAGGGGCACCTGGAAGGTTCAGTCATTAAGTGTTTGCCTTTGGCTCAGGTCATGGTCCCAGGGTGCTGGGATAGAGCCTCTTGCCGGGCTCCATGCTCACCAAAAAGCCTGCTTCTCCCCCTGCTCCTCTCCCTGGTTGTGTTTCCTCTCTCACGGTCTCTCTGTAGAAGCAATAAAAAAAAAAAAAAAAATCTTAAAAACAAACAAACAAACGTGAAATTAACAGTAGGACAATACTATTCCCAAGTTTTTATTCCAATTTCTTAGGTTTTTCTGCTAATGTCCATTTTCTGTCAAAATCCAATGCATGATATCACTGCCCTTAGTCTTCATGACTCCATATTCCATACTAATGTATGGCAGTTTCTCAGTCTTTCCCTAGGTTCAAGTACTTTGTCAGGTTAGAAAGGTACCAATCATCTATTCATTACAAAATGCCTCAATTTGAATTTGTCTGAGGTTTTATCATGATATAACTGGGAATATGGATTCGAGGAAGAACACCACAATCGTGAAATAACATTGTATCAAACAGGGGTTAGATATATCAGTATAAGTTACTGTCCGAGATGTTAACATTGATCCAGTTGGTTAAGGTGGTGTATGCCAAGTTTCTGTGCTGAAAAATTGCTGTTTTTTTCTCTTGCCAAAAGGTCCATGTTAGAAGTGAGATACTAAGTTCATTCCAGGCTCAAGGGGAGAGAAGTAAACTCCATGCCCTGGAGGAAAGGTTGCTAAACAATTTGTGGACATATGCTAAAAACAACATGTTAATTAATAAATAATTCAAGGGTATATTTAGATTCTATTCAAACAGCTCTTCTTCATAAGGTTTTCAACAATGATTATAGCATTCATCAGTGCATTTTGCCTCCAGCAGTTCTCACAGTGATGTTCTCATGGCAATTTTCGGCATCTCTTATTGTTTCTGTATGTATAAATTGGTCTTGTTCTGTAAGCAATGTGTGTCCTTTCTCCCCATCCATTTATTCATTTGTGCCACCATTTATTTATATCAGTACAAACTCACTGCTACTTATTTAATCTACTTATTTAGTATTTTATTATTATTGATTATGATTCTATAGTTATTTATATTGTTTAATGATTGTATTTTGGTCATTTCCAGCTGGCTTGGGGTCCCTTTCACATGCCTATATCTATCTATCTATCTATCTCTCTCTCTCTCTCTCTCTCTCTATATATATATATATATATACACACAGACATATATATATATACACACACACATATATATATATATTTGTGTTTTTTATTTTATAAATAAATATAAAAGTATTTTATATATTTTTTAAATTCCTTACTTTCTGGAACTACAAGATGCATCAGACTCCTACCTTTCCTTGCTCTTTCATTACACTCAGCCATTTCTCTAGTGAATCCAGTTCCTGTTATTGTCGAATAGTATTTAGAAACCAGATATGTGCACTATGGAGCATTATGATCCATCAGAAAGGATGAATACCCAACTTTTATAGCAACATGGACGGGACTGGAAGAGATTATGTGGAGTGAAATAAGTCAAACAGAGAGAGTCAATTATCATATGGTTTCACTTATTTATGGAGCATAACAAATAGCATGGAGGGCATGGGGAGTTAGAGAGGAGAAAGGAGTTGAGGGAAATTGGAAGGGGAAGTGAACCACGAGAGACTATGGACTCTGAAAAACAATCTGAGGTGTTTGAAGTGGTGGGGGGTGGAAGGTTGGGGGAACCAAGCGGTGGGTATTAGAGAGGGCACGGATTGCATGCAGCACTGGGTGTGGTGCAAAAACAATGAATAATGTTACACTGAAAATAAATTTTAAACATTAAAAAAAAAAAAGAAACCAGATATGTGCACGAGGTTTGTCTCACTATTATTGTGCTATCCCTGTTTCTAGTTTATCTGAGCAGAGAGAGCTGGAAATATATGCATGTATCATAATCCGTGTGGATGCTCATCTACATTTATTTCCCTATCTGTATGTATAAAATAAACCAGAGTGGGTACTGATGTCTAACACCAATCCAATACTCCAGTATTTCTTCTAGCCTCTTCCCCCATGCTGATTTGTAACTTCTTTCTATGCCTCTTTTTTTTGCTGTAATCTATTTACTTGTGTGTTTGATTCCAGCATACATGCAATGCATTTCCAAAATCACTAATTCATATCCCTGGGAGTAACAAAGTTATCAATTAAGCAGAGAGTTTATGTACATATATTTTTACTCTGGCCTTACAGAGCCTTACAGAATACAGTCTGCACACATCTTTCCAAAGTCTTTAGGCCATCCCCTTTTTACCTGTCTCCTTCAGCGCAGATATGCCATACATTTGCAAAAGAATTCATTCCTTTGTCACAGTTCACATTTCATTCTAGGCTTCCACAACATGCTCATGTTTTAAAATTTCCTGCATACATTTTTCTGCACCTTTCCATATACAGTTCTATGGTTTTAAAAAATGCAGTCATGTATCCTCCTCCATGGATGGTATCATAAAAATGGTTCAGTCCACTAAAATCTCCTTATGTGGCCTCCCTCCTTGTTGTCAGCTTGTTCCCAGTGCCCCAACCCTGGGTGACAACTGATCTTTCCTTCCGTTGTTTATGGTTTTACCTTTTCAGAGTATGAGATAAAAAGAGTCACACAATAAATAGCTTTTGGGTCTTGTTCTTTCACCTATCAAAATCCATTTATAATCTATCCATGTGGATAAATAAAAATCAATACTGTGTTCTTTTATATTGCTAAGTGGTGTTGGGTTGTATTGGGGAAACGTAGTTTGTTTATACACTCAGCTGTCAACGGACATCTAGGTTGTTTCCAGGTTTTGATCATGAGTACTATAAAGATTTTCACATATATTTGGGTGTCCATATGGTTTTTAGTTCACTTGGATAAAAATCTAGTGACTCTTTTACTAAGTCTGATGATAAGTGTATATATGATCATTTTTTAAATTGACAGTGACATTTTCCCCTGGAATCAGAAATGAATGGGAGTTTTTCCTGCTCTGCCTTCTCACCAGCATTTGCTATTGTCAGTGTTTTGTTGTTGTTTGTTTTATTTGCTTTAACTTTTGCCATTTTCATAGATGTCTATGGCATCTTATAGTGGCTTAAATTTGCATTTCTCTAAAGACAGATGATGGTGAAAATCATTTAACGAACTTATTCTCCATACCAATATTATTGTTGGTAAATTGTTCTGATATTCTATTTCTTATTGGGTTGTTTACTTTCTTATTGGAATTTAAGAGATTAAAAACCATTCCTTATAATGTCTTTTAGAAGATATGTGATTTGCAAATATATTCTCCCATTCTGTGGCTTTTCTTTTCAACTGTAGCAATTTCTTTTAGGGAGTAAAAGCTACTGGGTTTGACAAATCTAGCTTACTTTTTTTTTCTCTTATGTATAATGCCTTTAGTATAATAACTTATTGACAAAATACAAATGATCTGATTATCTCCTATAATTCATCATAGGGTTTTAATAGCTGTGTCTCCTGAATTTATACCTATGATCATTGGTGAGTTAAGTTTGGCACAGGTGTGAGACATAAGCCAATGATAATTGTTTGTTTTATTTATATCAGCTCATTGGGTGTAGATGTTTGATTTTTCTATTCTATTTGTTGAAAATAGTATCTTTTCTCTGTTAAATTGTCTTTGTACCTTTGTCACAAATTTATCTACCATATTTGCCTGGGTAAGTTTCTAAGCTCATTATTTTGTTCCATTTGACCTCTGGGTCTACCTTTTCACCAAAACCATACTTTTGACAATGGTAGCTTTATATTGAGAGCTGTGGAAGGATAGTAGATCTTAAACATTCATTTTACTTTACAGAACAATTTGGTGATTATAATTATTTGCCTTCCTGTTTATATTTTAGAATTAGCTGTTGAAATGCACACACATACACACACACACATACACACACAAATTTTAAGAATTTAAATAGGAATATTTTAATTGCCTAGGTCAAATTGGAGATAATTGACCTGGTAATAATTGCTGTCTCCAAGTCCACAGTTATGATACATTTCTCCATTTTAAAAAACTCTTCTTTGTTATTTCCAAATATTGCCTGACTTGTTACGATTTTTTTTTTACATGTTTGGTAGAACTGATAGTGAAACATATGGGCATGGAAGTATTTTAAACTACAAATTCAATTTTTGATAATAATTATAGGACAACTCAGGTTACCTCTTTCTTCTTGAGTAAGTCTTAACTCATGTATGTTAAGGATTTGGTCCATTTCATTGAACTTATTGGATTTATGGACATAAGAGTTGTTTTATTATTCACTTCTTATCCTTCAAATGTCTGTGGGGTCAGTAGTGATGGCACTTCTTTTCTTCCTGGTATTTGAAATTTGTATCTTTATCTTGTTTCTTGGCCAATACTGATAAGAGTTCATATATTGCATTGGTTCTTTCAAAGATCTCAATTTTTTTTTTTAGCATGGTTGATTCACATTACATTAGTTTCAGGTATACAGCATAGTGATTCAACAACCCTAATCATTATGCTATGCTCAACATATGTGTAGCTATCCTCTGTTACTACCCAATGCTATTGCAGTACTATTCACTATATTCTCTGTGCTGTACCTTTCATTAAGAAGTGTATAGAAAAACAAAACTGGGGGCATCATGTTACCTGATTTCAAGCTTTACTACAAAGCTGTGATCACCAAGACAGCATGGTACTGGCATAAAAACAGACACATAGACCAGTGGAACATAGTAGAGAGCCCAGATATGGACCCTCAACTCTATGGTCAAATAGTCTTTGACAAAGCAGGAAAAAATATGTAGTGAAAAAAAGACAGTCTCCTCAATAAATGGTGCAGGGAAAATTGGACAGCTATGTGTAGAAGAATGAAACTCGACCATTCTCTTACACTGTACACAAAGATAAACTCGAAAGGGATAAAAGACCTCAATGTGAGACAGGAATCCATCAGAATCCTAGAGGAGAACATAGGCAGTAACCTCTTCAATATCAGCCACAGCAACTTCTTTCAAGATATGTCTCCAAAGGCAAAGGAAACAAAAGTGAAAATGAACTTTTGGGACTTCATCAGGATCAAAAGCTTCTGCACAGCAAAGGAAACAGTCAACAAAACAAAAAGGCAACCCACGGAATGGGAGAAGATATATGCAAGTGACAGTACAGGCAAAAGGTTGATATCCAGGATCTATAACGAACTTCTCAAACTCAACACACACAAAACAGATAATAATGTCAAAAAATGGGCTGAAGACATGAACAGACACTTCTCCAATGAAAACATACCAATGGCTGTCATGAAACATGAAAAAATGTTCATCATCACTAGCCATCAGTGAGATTCAAATTAAAACCACATTGAGATACCACATTATAGCAGTTAGAATGGCCAAAATTAGCAAGACAGTAAACAACAGGTGTTGGAGAGGATGTGGAGAACGGGGAACCCTCTTAGACTGTTGGAGGGAATGCAAGTTGGTGCAGCCTCTTTGGAGAACAGTGTGGAGATTCCTCAAGAAATTAAAAATAGAGCTTCTCTATGACCCTGCAATTGCACTACTCGGTATTTACCCCAAAGATACAGATGTATTGAGAAGAAGGGCCATCAGTACCCCGGTGTTTATAGCAGCAATGGCCATGGTCGCCAAATGGTGGAAAGAACCAAGATGCCCTTCAACGGATGAATGGATAAGGAAGATGTGGTCCATACACACTATGGAGTCTTTGAATATAATAATTTAGTGCCATTATGTTTTCTCTAAGCATTGCTTTACCTAAAACTTAAGAACATTGCTATGTTGCATTTATTTTCCATTCAGTTCAAGTTAAATTTTATTTCCTTGGAGACCTTCCCTCTGACGTAGGAGTTATTTGGAAGTATGATAACTTAATTTCAACTATTGGGGCATTTTCCAAGAATTTTTTTTAACAGATTTCTATTTTAATAATGTTATGAACTGAAAACTAATGAATATGATTAAATTCATTTCAAATTTGCTAACATTTGTTTTCTGGTCCACAATATGGACTATTTGGGTTAATGTTCCTTGCACAAATAAGGAGATCCTTTATTCTTCTGTTATTTATAGAGTTTCCTATACCTGTCAATTTTCCTAACACTTTTGTTTAGGTAACCTCTAACCTACTATATATTTCCCTACTTGCTCTGTCAATCACAGAGAAAAGAGTATAGAACTCTCCAACTATAGCTGTGCATATATCTATATCACCTTTCAGATCTGTATGTCTCATATACAAAGCCTTGTTGTTAGGTATAAAGAATAACATAATATTATATATTCTTGGAGAATTTACCTCTTTATTAATATATCATTTCATTTCATTGTTTCTGATCTATATCCTATTTCTAATCATTGTAGAACTTCTTTTGGCATTCTTTGTAGTCTATTGGCTGTGGATAACTTTAAGTTTTTTTGTGTTTTGTTTTGTTTTGTCTTAGAAATTCTTTATTTTTCATTGATTTTTGAAGACTATTTTCTCAGGATATATAATTCCCAATTGACAGTGTTTTTCAGCATTTTTTTTTCTTCTTGCTTGCAAGAATTGTGACAAAATCACTTCTAATTCTTATTCTTTTCTGCTGTATTTCATGGGCCACTCCCATTATTTTTCAAGAATCTCTTTATTTTCTTGTCATTTGAATATAATATGCCTATGCAAAAAAAAATGTTTATTTTGCTAAGTGTTCTTTAGCCTTCTGAATTTGTGATTTAAAATCTGTTATTAATTTTTGGGGAAAATTTGACATAATTCCTTAAATAGTTCTTCTACTTATATTTTCTGCTTTTGGGATTCTAACACACTCATTTTAGAATGATTTATATTGCCCAATAGCTCTTATATGTTGTTTATCACCGATGCTACCTTTTTTTGCTAGTTGCATTATTTCAAAAGACCTATCATAAGTTCAAAAAATCTATTTTTGACCATCTTTAGTGTTCTCAAAACCCAGTCACAGGACCATCAGATAACAGTTTTTTTTTAAATATCCTTTTTATACTGTCTATTCTTATAAATTTAATTTGGTTCTGATGATTGTGTTATTTCCTTACACTTGGTTTTTCCTTGTTCTTTTTTACCAATATATTTTTTTTTCATTGTTGAAAGCTGGATATGTTGTATAGAACATTAGATACCTTTACGATTCAGGATGAGTAAGGCTTTCTTTCTACCAGTACTTTTTTTTTTTAATTAAAAAAAATTTTTTTTCAGTGTTCCAAAATTCATCGCTTGTGCACCACACCCAGTGCTCCATGCAATAGGTGCCTTCCTTAAAACCCACCACCAGGCTTACCCAACCCCCCACCCACCTCCCCTCCAAAACCCTCAGCTTGTTTCTCAGAGTCCACATGGTTTTTCTCCCCCTCTGATTTCTCCCAACTCACTTCTCTTCTCCATCTCCCAATGTCCTCTGTGTTATTCCTTATGCTCCACAAGTAAGTGAAACCATACAATACTTGAATCTCTCTGCTTGGCTTATTTCACTCAGCATAATCTCCTCCAGCCCATCCATGTTTATACTAAAGTTTGGTATTCATTCTTTCTGATGGAGGCATAATACTACTTTGTATATATGGACTGTATCTTCTTTATCCATTCGTCTGTTGAAGGGCATTTTGGTTCTTTCCAGTTTGGCGACTGTGGCCATTGCTGCTATAAACATTGGGGTACAGATGGCCCTTCTTCTCACTACATCTGTATCTTTGGGGTAAATACCCAGTAGTGCAATTGCAGGGTCATAGGGAAGCTCTATTTTTAATTTCTTGAGGAATCTCCACACTGTTCTCCAAAGTGGCTGCACCAACTTGCATTCCCACCAACAGTGTAAGAGGGTTCCCCTTTCTTCACATCCTCTCCAATACTTGTTGTTTCCTGTCCTGTTGATTTTGGCTATTCTGACTGCTGTAAGGTGGTATCTCAATGTGGTTTGGATTTGAATCTCCCTGATGGCTAATGATGATGATCATTTTTCCATGTGTCTGTTAGCCATTTGTATATCTTCTTTGGAGAAGTGTCTGTTCATGTCTTCTGCCCATTTTTTGACACCATTGTCTGTTTTGTGTGTGTTGGGTTTGAGTTTGAGGAGTTCTTTATAGATCTTGGATATCAGCCCTTTGTAGTGTCATTTGCAAATATCTTCTCCCGTTCCATGGGTTGCCTCTTTGTTTTTTTGACGGTTTCCTTTGCTGCACAGAAAGCTTTGATCTTGATGAAGTCCCAAAAGTTTATTTTTGCTTTTGTTTCTTTTGCCTTTGGAGACATATCTTCAAAGAAGTTGCTGTGGCTAATGTCAAAGAGGTTAATGCCGATGTTCTCCTCTAAGATTTTGATAGATTCCTGTCTCACATTGAGGTCTTTTATCCATTTCAAGTTTATCTTTGTGTATCCACCAGGACTTTCTGTGGGAATCTATGTGTATATAACCAGTAGTCAAGCTGAGTATAAAGTTTTGGTTTGATAACATTATGCTAAGTGTGTCACAGGATTCAGATTCTGCTTAGGCTTACTTTGTGATTAATTTTTGGACAAATTGGTCTAAGAATTTTTATCAAATTTTTTTTGTTTGTTTTGTTTTTGCCTTTTTGCCTTTGCACCTTAGCTTTTTTTGGAGTACCATTTTTCTTTTGCACTTCTTAAAAAAAAATTCAACCTTTTCTACTCTCCATGTGGCATTCCCTGTAAATTTTTCTTCTCATTCTCTTTTTCCTTTGTCCAAATAGTGACATGGCACTAGGACACATTCTTGGGGATTTTGATCAAGTCTTAGAATGAAGCAGGCACTTCAATGCTTTCCACCCCTCCTTCTGTTGGAATGCTTGTCTTAGCAAATATTCCTGCAGGTCCCATGGGTTGATTAAAAAAAAAATATTTCCCCACTCCCCATCCTTTAATTGCAATGTGTATCCACCAGATTCCAAGATTATCATTTTTATTTCTTTTCTCTGCAGAGTAAGGCTTCTGCTTCATAGATAAGAAAGAGATCATTGGGGCTGTAATCCTCTCCCAGCTATAATCTTGAGAGAAACTTTCTCAATGTTTTCATCAAGCTTCTCTGTGAGGCAAAGCCTAAAGAGAGACAGAGTCCTCTGTGTCCCAGGTCTCTAGCCAGCCTTTGGTAATTCATTAAAAATTGCTGCTTAATCTTCTTATTAGCTTATGTAATTCTGGCAGCAACTGCCCCTGCAAACAAATCCTTGGGCCCTCTATCTCCCTGCAGGTTACTGATTCTCCCCAGAATTCATACCCTTCAACCTTAGTTTTCTGATAGATTCCAGAAAGGGAATTGCTTTGCATTTTGTCCAGCTTTTTTTCTTATTCTAAGGTGAAAACAATGCTTTTGCTTGTTCTCCCTACATCTATGAGGTGAAAGCATCCTCTCAACTAAAATTCTAAAATAACAAAATGATTTCATATCCTTAGAGGGATATGCTCTAAGGGCAAGCATAATTACAATGAAATCTTAAACTTTAATTAGTTGGTTTATTTTTAGAATATTTGTATTATAATTATGAAATTATTTTATGACTATTATAATGTAAAATAAATAAATAAATATATTAATATTAGTAAAAACCTAGATTTCCTCTGTAAGAAAAAGATATTACAAAAATTTTAAAAAGGAAAGAAAGAAAGAAACTTTCAGTGGTAAATCTGAATTGGAAATGTCAACATGACCTCAAATATTTATAAGTATAAAAATAAATAGTTTTTTTTTCTAATTCTAAGCAGTGCAGCATCCTAGAACAATCATCTAACAGATATACATGTTCTAAATACATTTCCCTTTAAAAGTCACTGAACCATTACAAAAGTTGCTTATTTTGAGCCTGAGTTAGGGAAAATACAGTAGTAGCTTAAAGCACCTTGTTTTACCAGAAAGCAAGGAAGTTCTCAAAGACTAATGAGGCTCTGCTTAAAAGGAAAATATGCTGTCATAAGAAAACCATCATTTTGTGACTACTAAAGTAATACTTTGGCAAGAGTCATCATATATGCAAAATCATTTGGTGAAAATAGGGAATAAAATACATTGTCTCAAAATGTCACCACACAAATTGCTTACAAATTTTATGATAAAGGGACAATATACTTTTGAAACAGAGATATTTGGTGTTTACCAGTTTAACCAACTTACCGATTTAGCTTTGCAGTTTTGGAACATTGTCAAATTATATGTTTGTTTAATGTCCTACATGCTTAAATCAGAGGCTATTACGTCCATTACAACCAGTACATCATCAACACGATTTTGAAGATATGATTATTTATTTTTTTTGCAGCGTATGTAAACAAAGGATTGAATGTTAGAAGATGCAGGTATGTGCCAGAGACAGAAATGCTTCGTCACAGGTCAGGTGAATTGGAGTATGGCCGGAGAGCAGGGAAAGAGGAGTGATTGAATGCTTTTCTCTGAGGACGTACTGAGGAGTGGGGCCCCAAGCTCTCAGCTGCTCTGGGCCAGAGACTGGGAGGCTGCCATTTTTATTTTCATCCTCCAGAGCTCTACCAAAAGTGTTCAGAGAACAAAAGCTCCTAAGAGTGAATGCAAGCAGATTACCTAGCCCAGCCCCTGGCAAGTGCGGCACAATTCCAACTTGGACAAAGACATTGAGAAGCACTATAACAGGCCCCTCCCCCAGAAGATGAGCAAGAATATCCAGCCAGGACTAAGCTCACTGATCAAGGAGAACAGCAAAATTCCAGAGGAGGAGAAAGCAGAGCATGGAATTCATGGATTTCTCCCCATGATTATTTAGCCTTACAAAATAAATTAAACTTTTTTTAAAAGATTTTATTTATTTATTTGACAGACAGAGATGACAAGTAGACAGAGAGGCAGGCAGATAGAGAGGAGGAAGCAGGCTCCCTGCTGAACAAGAGAACCCGACGTGGGGCTCGATCCCAGGACCCTAAGATCATGTCCTGAGCCAAAGGCAGAGGCTTTAATACACTGAGCCACATAGGTGCCCCTTAATTAAACTTTTTAATTTTGTTTTTTTCATATTCTATTTTTTTTAACTTTTCCTCTTTCCACTTTTAACATTTTTAACTGGTTTATCTTAACAACACCCTTCTTAAAAAAAAAAATCTTTTTAGGGGCACCTGCATGACTCAGTGTGTTAAGTCTCTGACTTTGGCTCAGCTCATGATCTCAGGGTCCTGGGATCAAGCCCCGCATTGGGCTCTCTACTCAGCAGGGAGCCTGCTTCCCCCTCTCTCTCTGCCTGCCTCTCTGCCTACTTGTGATCTCTGTCAAAAAATAAATAAAATCTTTTTAAAAAATCTTTAAAACTTTCATTATTATAGTCATATTTTAGCCTTCATTGTTTCTAACTTTATTTTTTGTATACATACAGGGTTTTTCCTTATAAAAAATTTTGGGATAAAATTTCTTCCAATAGATCAAAATATACTCTAAATCTAGCACAGGACTTTGTTCTAGTCTCCAGTCTGAGCAAATTCTCTCCACTTTCTACATCTTTCTTTTCACAACCAACTTATCTTCTCAATTCCTTTTTCAGATTTTTTTTTTTTTAATTTTCATCTTTACAGTCATATTACATCCCATGATCGTATTGTCTTGGTATATATATGTTTTTCTTTCTTTAAAATTTTGGGAGGTAGTTTCTTCTAAGAGACCAAAATACATGCAAAATCAAGTGGGTGGCTCTGTTCTATTCACCAGTCTATATTTTAATTTTTTACAAAAAAAAATTGTACCTCCTTTTATCTCCCCCTGATTTATGGTCTCCTCTGATTTGGTTAGCATACATTTTTCTGAGGACTTTGCCACCCTTTTAGTATTTTATTCTCTCTTTCATATACTCTGGATAAAATGACAAGGCAAGAAAACTCACCACCAGAAAAAAAAAACAAACAAAAAACAAAACAAACAAACAACAACAACAACAAAAATGGAATAAGAGGCAGTACCAAAGGCTAGGGACCTAATCAATATGGACATTGGTAATATGTCAGATCTAGAGCTCAGAATAATAATTCTCAATGTGCTAGCTGGGCTAGAAAAAGGCATGGAAGATATAAGAGAAACATTGTCTGGAGGAAAAAAAAAAACCTTTCTGGAGAAATAAAAGACCGGAAATCTAACCAAGGTGAAATCAAAAAAGCTCTTAATTAGGTGCAATAAAAAATGGAGACTCTTACTGCTAGGATAAATGAGGCAGAAGAGAGAATCAGTGATATAGAAGACCAAATGATGGAGAATAAAGGTGAAGAGCAAAAGAGATACGACTACTGGGCCACAAGGGGAGAATTCAAGAGATAAGGAATACTATAAGACAAAACAATATTAGAATAACTGGGCTTCCAGAATATGAAAAAAGAGAGGGGGGAGAAGGTATATTGGAGTGAATTATAATGGAGAATTTCCCTAATATGTCAAAGAGAACAAGTATCAAAATCCAGGAGGCCCAGAAAATCCCCCCCTCAAAATCAGTAAGTAAAAATAGGTCCACACCCCATCATCTAATAGTAAAACTTACAAGACTTAATGACAAAGAGAAAATCCTGAGAGCAGTGTGGAACAAGAAGTCTGTAACCTACAATGGTAAAAATATTAGATTGGCAGCAGACTTATCCACAGAGGCCTGGCAGGCCAGTTAGAACTGGCATGATATATTCAGAGCACCAAATGAGAAAAACATGCAGCCATGAATACTGTATCCAGTTAAGCTCTCATTGAAAATAGAAGGAGAGATAAAAAGCTTTCAGGACAAACAAAAACTGTAAGAATCTGCAAACACCAAACCAGCCCTACAGGAAATATTGAAAGGGGTCTTCTAATCAAGGAGAGAGCCTAAAGTAGTAGATGAGAAAGGAGCAGAGACAATATACAGTAACAGTCACCTTATAGGCAATGCAATGGCACTAAATTCATATCTTTCAATAGTTACCCTGAATGTAAATGGGCTAAATGCCCCAATCAAAAGACACAGGGTATCAGAATGGATCAAAAAACAAAACCCATCAATATGCTGTCTACAAAAAATTCATTTTAGACCAACAGACACCTTCAGACTTAAAGTGAGGGGGTGGAAAACAATTACCATGCTAATGGCCAAAAAAAGAAAGCTGGGGTGGCAATCCTTATATCAGATAAATTAGATTTTCAGCCAAGGACTATAATAAGAGATGAGGAAGAACACTGTATCATACTCATAGAGTCTGTCCAACAAGAAGATGTAACAATTTTAAATATCTATGCCAATTGGGAGCGTCCAACTATATAAACCAATTAATAACAAAAATCAAAGAAACACATCGACAATAATACAATAATAGTAGGGGACTTTAACACCAGATCATGCAATCAAAAGATCAACAATGAAATAAAGGCCTTAAATGACACACTAGGCCAGAGGGACGTCAGAGATATATTCAGAACATTCCATCCCCAAGCAACAGAATACACATTCTTCTCTAGTGCACATAGAATATTCTCCAGAATAGATCACATCCTGGGTCACAAATCATGTCTCAACTGATATCAAAAGATTGGGATCATACCCTACATATTTTCAGACCATTATGCTCTTAAGCTAGAACTCAATCACAAGAAAAAGTTGGAAAGAACTCAAATACATGGAGGCTAAAGAGCATCCTACTAAAGAATGAATGGGTCAACCAGGAAATTAAAGAAGAACTGAAAAAAAAATCATGGAGACAAATGGTAATGAAAACATAACTGTTCAAAATCTGTGGGATACAACAAAAGCAATCCTGAGAGGAAAGTATAAGAAAGGTCTCAAGTACACAACCTAACCCTACACCTAAAAGAGCTGGGGAAAGAATAGCAAAAAATGCTTAAACCGTGGGTATTATAGAGGGCACAGCTTGCATGGAGCACTAGGTGTGGTGAAAAAATAATGAAAACTGTTTTTCTGAAAATAAATAAATTGGAAAAAAAAAAAGAAAAAAAATGCTTAAACCCAGTAGGAGAAGAGAAATAATAAAGATCAGAGCAGAAATCAATGAAATAGAAACCAAAAGAACAGTAGAACTAATCAACGAAACTAGGAGCTGGTTCTTTGAAAGAATTAATGAAATTGATAAACCCCTAGCCAAACTGTTCAAAAAGAAAAAAGAAAGGAGTCAATAAATAAAATCATGAATAAAAGAGGATAGATCTCAACCAACACCAAAGAAATACAAACAATTATTATAAGAACATATTATGAGCAACTGTACACCAGCAAATTTGACAATCTTGAAGAAATGGATGCATTCCTAGAAACGTATAAATTAACAAAACTGAACTAGGATGAAATAAAAAACCTAAAAAGACCCATAACCAGTAAGTAGATTGAAGAAGTCATAAAAATCTCCCAACAAACAAGAGGGGGGTCCAGGTGGCTTCCCAGGGAAAGTTTACCAAACATTTAACAAAGAATTAATTCATATTATCCTGAAACTGTTCCAAGAAATAGAAATGGAAGGAAAACTTCCAAACTCATTTTATGAGACCAGCATTACCTTGATCCCCAAACCAGAAAAAGATCCCATCAATAAAGAGAATTACAGACCAATATCCTTGATGAACACAGATGCAAAAATTCTCACCAAAATATCAGCCAATAAGATCCAACAGTACATTAAAAGGATTATTCACCATGACCAAGTGGGATTTATTCCAGGGCTGAAAGTTTGGTTCAACATCTGCAAATCAATGTGATACAATACATTAATAAAAGAAAGAACAAGAATGATATGATACTCTCAATAGATGCTGAAAAACCATTTGACAAAGGACAGCATCCTTTCTTGATCAAAACTCTTCAAACTGTAGGGATAGAGGGTACATATCTCAATATCATCAAAGCCACCTATGGAAAACACAGCAAATATCATTCTCAATGGAGAAATACTGAGAACTTTTTTGCTAAGGTCAGGAACACAGCAGGGATATCCACTATCACCACTGCTATTCAGCATAGTACTAGAAGTCCTAGTCTCAGCAATCAGACAACAAAAGGAAATTAAATGTATCCAAATCATCAAAGAAGAAGTCAAATTATCACTCTTTGCAGATGATATGATACTTTATGTGGAAAATCCAAAAGACTCCACTCCAAATCGGCTAGAACTTGTACAGAAATACAATAAAGTGTCAGGATATAAAATCAATGCACAGAAGTCAGTTGCATTTCTATTCACCAACAACAGGACAGAAGAAAGAGAAATTAAGGAGTTGATCCCATTTACAATTGCACTCAATACCATAAGACACCTAGGAATAAACCTAACCAAAGAGTCTAAGAATCTGTACTCAGAAAACTATAAAGTACTCATGAAAGAAATTGAGGAAGACACAAAGAAATGGAAAAATGTTCTATGCCAGTGGGTTGGAAGAACAAATATTATGAAAATATCTATGCTAACTAAAGCAGTCTACATGTTTAATGCAATCCCTATCAAAATATAATCATTTTCTTTCAAAGAAGTGGAACAAATATTCTTAAAATCTATGTGGAACCAGAAAAGACCTCGAAGAGCCAGAGGAATATTGAAAAAGAAAGCTAAAGTTGCTGGCATTACAATTCTAGACTTCAAGCTCTATTACAAAGCTGTCATCATCAAGACAGTATGGTACTGGCACAAAAACAGATGCATAGATCAATGAAGCAGAATAGAAAGACCAGAAAGAGATCCTCAACCCTATGGTCAACTAATCTTTGACAAAGCAGGAAAGAATGTCCAATGGAAAAAGACATTCTCTTCAACAAATGGTGATGGGGAAATTGGGAAACCACATGCAGAAAAATGAAATTGGATCATTTCCTTACACCACACACAATAATAGACTCAAAATGGATGAAATGTGAGAAAGGAATCCATCAAAATCATTGAGGAGGACATAGACACCAACATTTCTGACCTCAGCCACAGCAACTTCTTCCTAGGAACATCGCCAAAGGTAAGGGAAGCAAGGGCAAAAATGATCTATTGGGACTTCATCAAGATCAAAAGCTTCTACACAGCAAAGGAAACAGTTAACACAATCGAAAGACAACAGACAGAATGGGAGAAGATATTTGCAAATGACATATTAGATAAAGGGGTAGTATCCAAAATCTATAAAGAATGTATCAAACACAACACCCAAAGAACAAATAATCCAATCAAGAAATGGGCAGAGGACATGAACAGACATTTCTGCAAAGAAGATATCCAGATGGCCAACAGACACATGAAAAAGTACTCCACATTACTCAGTATCAGGGAAATACAAATCACAACCTCAATGAGATACCACCTTGCACCAGTCAGAATGGCTAAAATTAAAAATTAAAAATTCAGGAAAGGACAGATGTTGGTGAGGATGTGTAGAAAGGGGAACCCTCCTACATTGTTGGTGGGAATTCAAGCTTGTGCTGCCACTCTGGGAAACAGCATGGAGGTTCCTCAAAAAGTTGAAAATAGAGCTACCCTATGACCCAGCAATTGCACTACTGGATATTTACCCTAAAGATATAAATGTAGTGATCGAAAGGTGCACTTGCACCCAAATGTTTATAGCAGCAATGTCCACAATAGCCAAACTATGGAAAGAACCTAGATGTCCATTAACAGATGAATGGGTAAAGAAGATGTGGTATATATATGCAATGGAATGTTATGCAGCCATCAAAAGAAATGAAATCTTGCCATTTGCTATGACATGGATGGAACTAGATGATATTATGCTGAGCAAAATAAGTCAATCAGGGAAAGACAATTATCATATGATCTTCTTGATATGAGGAATTTGAAAGGCAAAGTTGGGGTTTTTGGGGGTAGGGAAGGATAAAATGAAACAAGATGGGAATGGGAGGGAGACAAACCGTAAGAGACTCTTAATCTCACAAAACAAACTGAGGGTTGCCAGCGGGAGGGCCTATGGAGATGGTGGTTTGGTTATGAACATTGGGGAGGGTATGTGCTATGGTGAGTATGTGAATTGTGTAAGTCTGACGATTCACAGACCTGTACCCATTGGATATACTACCTTATATGTTAATTTAAAAATAAAAATAAATAAATAAATGTTCAAAGACCCTCTCTTCAATAGCTCAAACAGATCTTGTTTTCTGAGCTGAGTTTCAACAGATAAGTTTTATCAGGAATTATCACTTCTCTATGCATTCATTAAGAATTTAATCTCTGGGGGCACCTGGATGGTTCAGCCGATTAAGCACCTGCCTTTGGCTTAGGTCATGATCCTGGAGTTCTGGGATGGAGCCCCACATGTGGCTCCCTGCTCAGCGGGGAGTCTGCTCCTCCCTGCTCCTCTTCTCATGGTCTCTTTCAAATAAATAAATAAAAATCTTTGAAAAGAAAAAAAAAGAATTTAGTTTCTGCCTTACTAATGCCAGATATTGTGCTAGGGTTCTTGTTCTTAATACGTGGCTGCTGAGATGACCTGGGAAATTGTCAGGAATGTCAGTTCCACAGCCCTATCCCAGACCTACTGAATTAGAAACCTTGGCAGTAGGGCACAGCAGCCTATGCTTTAATAATTGTAAATGGGAAGAACATGAATGCAAAATAGAATAAAATTTCCAGAATCAAGAGAAATGTAATTGAATATATACATACTATTATCACATACATTACTCTATATTATAAAATTCATACATATAGATTTTAGTTATGTATAACTTAACTAAGAATTTTTTTAATATTTATTTATTTTTTTAAGATTTTTTTCTTTATTTATCTGACAGAAATCACAAATAGGCAGAGAGGCAGGCAGAGAGAGAGGAGGAAGCAGGCTCCCTGAAGAGCCGAGAGCCCGATGTGGGGCTTGATCCCAGGACCCTGGGATCATGACCTGAGCCGAAGGCAGAGGCTTAACCCACTGAGCCACCCAGGTGCCCCATTTTTAATATTTCTTAAGAAAAATAAAAATAATCAATTCTAACTAGAAGGAAAGAAGATTTCTTCTTGGAAAAGGCGACACTTCAGAGCCAAGTCATGACCTGGAATTGGCCACATCAGGGATCTGATGATCTATGTAATATTTAAATATACTCACATTTAGTCCAACATGGACTCCAGGGTTCAGGACTGGCCATCTTATTAGGTAGCATAATTAACTTATGAAAACTTTTATGGTTAACTTGGTTTCCTCTTGAATCAAAGCCTTAGTCAGTGATTGATGGTGAAGTTCTGTACTCTCATTTCTTTTGTGCTCACATTCTTTTTGTGGGTTTCTACTGGGTTCGCAACATCTGGGGAAGGATGACTAAGGTTGACTGCCCAAGATTCCCACACTATACTGACATAATCCAACAATTCGAATTGTTCTACATGTCCCACTTTGATCCAGGATTGAAAGGGATGATTCTTCACACCCTCCCCAACCTTTCCACAACATACCTGAGATCTGATTGCTACTAAGTGTTAAATTAGTAATGGAATCCAGAACAGTAACTTTCTAAAGTAGGTGATCCTCCTCTACTTTTTCTTATAACTTCTGATGACATTTTAGTCAATACCTTTTAATACATCTTCCTTTCTCTATTGTTTTATCCTCTACAAATAATACATGATCTACTGTAAATGTTCATTGCAGTATGTATAGTACACTGTACATATGAATACGTGTAGTTAAATATCTGCATGTACTCAAATATGTATATTTTATCTTAAGTAAATCCACACATGTATTAGTCAGGGCCCTCCAGAGAAACAGAAAAAAATATATATATAATCATATTCTATTTATGGTCATTAATTATATTATAAAATATATAATTATATTATAAATTATATAATGCACTAAATTAATATTACATTTATAGTTTATAAATATAGTTATATCAGGAATTGACTCATGTGAATATGGAAGCTGAGAAGTACCAAGATTTGCAGTTATCAAGTTGCAAAACCAGGATGGCTGATGGTGTAAGTTCCGTCTGAAAATTGACAGGCTAGAGATCCAACAAGGGAAGAGCCAATGCTTTAGTTCAAATCCAGTGGCAGGAAAGGACTGATTTTGCAGTTCCTAGAAGTCAGGCAGAAGGAGCTCCTTGCTTATTCATCTTTTTTGTTCTATTCAGATCTTTACTTGATCAAATGAGGCTCACTCACATTAGACAAAACAAACTCCTTAACTCAGTCTACTGACATAAATGATAATCTTGTCCAGAAACACCCTCACAGTTACATCCAAATGTCTTGGCACACTGTGGCCCAACCAAATTGACATATAAAATTTAGCCATCACAACACATAATCAAATACAATTCATATGGTATTTGAAAATTTCCAAAGAATATCATTAACTTCATTTAAAGAAAATTTTATAAGCTGTTATTACCATTCAAACTATAAATCTGCCTCAGTTATAGAGAAGAAAAATCTTCCACCTTTTATTTGTGTTCCGAGCTGGCTTAAGATGCTTTATTTTACATTACTGGATATTTTGGAAGTGGGTGAGTGGTAAGTCAGAAAGCATCTTAAAGATTAATTTAAAAAGTAGGCTGATCCTTGTCTCATGTGTCCCCCACCTATTCCAAATAACTAGTTTTACAACTAGAATGAGTGTATGCATTTTGCTTATGTTATTTCTTTTTATCAAGAAGAAAAATATCTTATATTCAGTTTTTTTTGAGTGTCAGGTTTTTTTTCCTACTTTAATGATCTACTTGATACGCAAAAGTATATTTTTATATTAAATGAAAACAAATTAAGTCTCTTCTTAAATCAACATGTGGGGCAACTCCAAAAATGGTTTATGACCTCTGGGAATACTTTGCTACATATAGATCTGACATATGGGATTTGTTTTTGGTTTTAGG
The DNA here is from genome assembly GCF_020171115.1 of Neogale vison. NCBI lineage: Eukaryota > Metazoa > Chordata > Mammalia > Carnivora > Mustelidae > Neogale > Neogale vison. Next base: position 107,399,719 of record NC_058093.1, on the reverse strand, counting down.
GTTTTTGTTTTGTTTTGTTTTCCTAAAACTGTCAGCTTCATTATTAAGCCACTGAAACAGCAGTTTTTCTCTAAGCCCAAAGCTCATTATTCTTTTTTTTTTTTTTTTTTGCAACACTTTCCCTGGCTTCAAAAAGGGGATTCAAGGAAGAAAGTCTTTCATTCTTGGGAATTGAGGTAGAGGTGTTTTTTCAGCACTTAATAATACAAAGAAGGAGAAAAAAAATAATCATGGCTAACTTTAAGTAGCAACTGATTGCAGGGAAAATTGCTGCATCAAATTGGAAGAAGCTAGATGCTTTCAGGATTGCCTCATACTGCTCCCTTTTCTGTAGGACAGGTGAGGGAAAGAGATATTGCTGTCATTTGATTCTGTCTTTATTTAACAGAGATATTCAGCCAAGACAAGTGGGACTTTTTTAGGTAAAAATGTGAATCATCTACTCCTTTCTTGTGGAAAGCCTCCTTTTGTATTGACTCTGAATTAATGCAACAATCTCATCTGAGTACTGTTAAAATACCATCAGCATCACAAATTTACTTATGCCCCTTATCTTCTAAGAAGATCTAAGTAATGAAGCCAAGGGTGAGAGAGAAGAGTAAAAGGGAATAAAAAGATGAAGATTTTCTCTCCTCTTGCACATGGGAAATGTTCAATAAATACTAGCTGTTATCAGTGCTGTTATTAATATTTGTTAGTCTTTACTATATCATATCTATCTGGCTATTTTGTCCAAAAATTCACAATTTACCACAAAAGAAGAAAACAGGATAATGTTTTTAAAAGCACAATACTGTGCTGTGTTCAGGCTGTTTGACTTCCTATTTCATGATTGCAGCTGTTGTAACAATAGCAGGCAGCAGGAACAAAATGTATGCCTCATCTCCAGCCTCCACTCCCCATCCACCAAGGTCTCTGTCACTGGATAGCTGGGAGAGTTCAAACTAGCACTTACCTTGTTTTCAATAAAGCAGTCCTTGGTTGTGTTAGAATCACAAGCCAGGAAGACAGTCCTAACATTACCTGCCAGATGCTAGGTTACAACACAACATACAAGAGTGGACTGTCATTCTTCACTTGTAAGGATGAGTAAGTGTGAGAGTAAAAAGCTATGGTACTTAAGTTAGAGTGTATTTAAGGGGAGAAGGGAAGGGGAAATAGAGGTGGGGGCGATCAACCATCAGTCAAGGGATGAGGGTAGCCTCTCGAAGCTGGGAAAGGCAGAGAGTAGATTGTTAGCTGGTACCACCAAAATTAACAAGCTCTGCTGTAACCAGTGGGAGCAATTTTAAACTTCGGACCTCAAGAACAAGAAGATAATGAAATTGTGGGGGCACCTGGGTGGCTCAGCAGGTTAAAACCTCTACCTTCGGCTCAGGTCATGATCCCGGGGTCCTGGGATCGAGCCCCACATCGGGCTCTCTGCTTACCAGGGAGCCTGCTTCCTCCTCTCACTCTGCCTGCCTTTCTGCCTACTTATGGTCTCTCTCTGTCAAATAAATAAATAAAATCTTTAAAAATAAATAAATAAATAAATAAACAAAAAATGATGAAATTGTGTTGTTTTAAGACACTAAGGTCATGGTAATTTCTTACAATAACAATAGGAAATTAATACAATGCCTAGCTATGTCTATGTATGACATAGGGTTAAAAATAAACAAAAAAAATCAGACCTCAAAAATAGAATTTAAAAAAAAAATAGAGTTTTGGAGAGAAATGGATGCCAACTTGAATAAAAGAAGGTAAAGAACAATAAAGTAGTAACAATAAAGGTTGAAAGGGTAGATTTAAATAAAACCAAAATTATGAATATGAAATGTACAGTTCTTAACAAAAACTCACTTTGGTCGCACTGAAAAGACAGAATAGTATCTGCTGAGAGTGGGATTAGAGTTCTGTAAAACACCAAAAATGTCTAACATTGTATGTGGGCATGTGTGTGTCTAGATGCAGGAAAACTAGTGTGTAATTAACAAGAATTCCAGAGGAACACTGGAATTGAGAGAGAGAAGAAAAATATAAACGAGGCAACAATCGTTCTGAGCTAGAGACATGGCTGTTGTTATAAGAAAATCATTAAGTTCAAAGTAGGATTAATAACAAAAGACATACACATTGCCACATAGTATTTTTTTAAGATTTTGTTTATTTATTTGACAAAAAGAGATCGCGCGAGAGAGCAGAGGTCGGCAGAGCAGCAGGCAGAGGGAGAAACAGACTCCCAGCTGAACAAGGAGTCCCACACGGGACTCAATGCCCAACTGCAGCATCATGACTGAACCAAAGACAGACACTTAGGCAACTGAGCCATCCAGGTGCCTGCCACATAATAATTTTGAGCTTCAAAGAGGAGAACTGAAAGAACTAATTCTGTATAAAGAAAAATAATGATGAGCCCAGACATAACACTTTAGAATCATGGTCAATAGGTTTTTAATACTGTTTCCAAGGTAATGAAATGAAAGAAAAGATTACTATTTTTAACAAACTGTGCTGGAACATGGGCTATCCATATACAAAATAAAGAATTAGTAAATGAGGTACATCTGGGTGGGTCAGTCAGTTAAGCTTCTGCCTTCAGCTCAGGTCATGATCCTGGGGTGCTGGGATCAAGTCCTGCATCTGGCTCCTTGCTCAGTAGGGAGCCTGCTTTTCCACCTGCCTGCTGCTCCCCCTGCTTGTGCTCTCTTTCTCTTTTTCTAACAAATACATAAATAAAGTCTTAAAAAAAAAAAAAGAATAAGTAAGTGAGTGAATGAATGAAGGAATAAAGTTATCTTTTTTACTAATATATACAAATAATAACTGAAAATATATTGTGGAGTCACATGTAAGAACTATAATCCTGAAACTACATAAAGATAACACATAATAAATTATTTTTGGCCTTGAATTGGTTAAAGTTTTCTTTTTTTCTTTTTTTTTAAGATTTTATTTATTTATTTGTCAGAAAGAGAGAAAGCACAAGCAGGCAGAGTGACAGGCAGAGGCAAAGAGAGAAGCAGGCTCCCTGCTGAGCAGGGAGTCTGACACATAACTTGATTGCAGGACCCTGGGGTCATGACCTGAGCTGAAGGCAGCCCCTTAACCAACTGAACCACATAGGCGACCCAGATGACCCAGGTTAAAAATTTCTTAAATATGAGTTTAAAGCATAGCCCATGGAAGAAAAAATAATAATAAATAAATAACATTTGATAAGAAGGACTTCATCAAAATTAAAATAGTTTTCTATTCAAAGGTACCATTAAAATATAAAAACAAGTCACAGATGGGAGAAAAATATTTGCAACACATCTTGTGGTAGATAAGGAGCTTTTTTTACAGTCAATATATGAACCCTAAAAACTCAAAATTAAGCAAAATAATAATCCAATGAAAACTGGACAAAGATTTGAATCTATAGGTTACCAAAGAAGACATATAATTGTTTTAAAAATTTATAAAAAGATCTTTAATATCATTAATTAACAGAAAAACATAGATAAAAATCATCAAAGTTAGATACCACTACACTCCCACTGGAATGACTATCAAAAAGGACAGTAATAACAAATGTTAGCATGAATTATTACTTTGCAGTAGGGGAAGATTTCTTAAAGAAACTGCAAGAAGCATAAACCTGACCATACAACAAAAATATGGTGAACTGGACTTCAACAAAATTAAAAACATTAGCTCATTAGAAAATACTAGTACGAAAATAAACAGGCAAACCTAAGCCTAGGAAAAATTTTATAGACAACTCCTATAACTGAAAAATAAAAAAGTAACAATAAAAATGAGGAAATTTTTTAAAATATATTTTAATCAAAAAGAGCAAACTTTCTAAAATAAGAAACATTAGCTCACATTCCACTGGTTCATGTAAATTAAAACAACACTCACTAATATGCCTAAAACCAAAAAGACTGTCAATGTAAATTTTTCGAGAAATGTGGAACAACTAGAATGCACAGACATTGCTGTGGTTGCAAACTATGGTGGAACTATTTTGAAGAATTTAAGAAACAGAACAAACGAGCATGGTGGGTGAGGAGAAGAGAGGCAAACCAAGAAACAGTCTCTTTATAGAGAACAAACCAGAGGTTGATGGAGGGGAGTCTGGTTGGAAGATGGGCTAAATGCATGATGGATATTAAGGAGGGTACTTGTAATGATAACTAGGTGTTGTATGTAAACGATGAATCACTAAATTCTACACTTGAAACTAATATTACACTGTATGTTAATGAATAGAAATTTCAATGAAAACTTGAGAAAGAAAAACAAAGAAAAGAAAAAGAAGCTAATGGAAATAGTTGTACACCTAACTCATTAAAAATACACTGTGCATAAAAATATATATAACACAATATACTATGTTCACAGTGACTAATTTAAGATGTGCAGAATACATATTTTATTTAAAATTAGAAGAATAATTCAAGAACATTCGCTCTAATGATAGATTAATAGAAAACTACCTTAGTTATTGCAATACCCAAACTACCATGCAATATAAGTAAACATTCATTTGTGACATAAAATTATAACAAACAGAAATAGAAAGATTTCTTCGATATTAAAAAAAGCATTTAAAAAATATTAGTAAATGGGGCACCTAGGTGGCTCAGTTTGTTGAACGTCTAACTCTTGATTTCTGCTTAGGTCATGATCTCAGGGTTGTGGGATCGAGTCCCTTATTGAGCTCCATGCTCAGGTGGGGAATCTGTTGCAAAGTCTCTCTCTCTCTGTCTTCCTCTTCCCCTGCTCTTCCTCTAAAATAAATAAAACTTAAAAATATATATTAGTCAGGGCACCTGGGTGGCTCAGTGGGTTTAGCCTCTGCCTTTAGCTGAGGCTCAATCTCAGAGTCCAGGGATCAAGCCCCACAATGGGGACTTTCTGCTCAGTGGGGAGACAGCTTCCCCGCTCTCCCCCTGCCTACTTGTGCTCTGTCAAATAAATAAATTCATATATATATATATGAATTTTTACATATACATATATATGTAAAAACAACAACAAAAACATCTCCTCTGATACTCAAAATAAAAAAAAAGAATGACCACTACCACTGTAGTAGGCAGAAAAGTGTGCCTCTAAAGATTTTCATGCCCTAAGTACCTGAACTTTTGAATATTTTACTTCATATGGCAAAAGGGACTTTACAGAGTTGATTAAGTTTGAGAATCTTGATATAGGGAAATTATTCTGTAATATATGGCTAAACCCAAAATAATCAATAATGAATACTTATAACTAAAAGAGGAATGCAGAAGAGTGAGTCAGAGATACAACATGAAAACTGGACCTGTCTTTGTTGGCTTTAAAGATGGAGGAAGGGGACCTTAGACAACAAATGTAGAAGTCCCTAAAAGCTGAAAACTGGTCTCATTTTATGGCTTGTAAGAAAATGGAAACCAGTTCCAGAACCACAAGAAATTGAATTCTGTCAATAGCCCAAAGTAGATGTTAATAATCTCTAGAGATTCCAGAAGGGAACACAATCTTCCAAAACCATCATTTTAGCCCAAGGGAGATTTGCATAGGAAGATTGACCTACAGAAGTATAGGATGATAATTTTTTGCTGTTTTAAGCCACTATATTTGTGACAATTTGTTATAGGAGTAATAGAAAGTTAATGCAATCACTAATCTTATTCACCATCATTGAAAAGTTATGTGGTCTTATACAAAGAAACTCAAAATGAATTTAAAGATCATTTACTAGAAGGTAACATTTTGCAAGATACAAAATCAATATTAGTGATTACTGAGCTCTGACAGGTTAAGGGCCTGCAAGATATCTCTTATTTCCTCAAAGCCTAAAAAAGGAGGGGTGGTCTATTGAGAATCAACCACTTTTATTAGATCTATCAGAGAATGACTTACATTTCAAAATCTAAGGGGAAAGAAAATTGAGATTAGTTTACTTGAAACAGAAGTCAGTGGAGCCATAATGAACCACTGGAGGCTAAGTGCAGACTAGCTTGAGAGTGAAAAATTCCAAGAGTCTTAACAGGGTCCTCACAATTTCAGAATTATTCCAGATTCTTATAGTAAAATTCTGAGAAAAAAAAAATTATCTCATGCAGAAGAAAGGAAAAAATAACTATTAAAAATATTTCTGAAGTGTTTTCCATAACAATGGCCTGTTTTGCAAGAGAAAGTACTTTACAAGAGAAAGTCCTTTATCAGAGGTTATATATCTGAGAAAGGCAATTATCCAGCTCTCCCTACTTCCCCCGGCTGTCCTATCTCACCCATGAGGAGAAATGAAGACTGAGGATCACTTTTGAAGGACACAGTTGAAGGACTCAGGCTCACTAAAAGACCACTTTCCTTTTCTGAACACCTTAACCATCATATCAGTAGGACACCAGTATAATAACAATGGACTAAAACTAAAAGATCTATAAAACACAGACTTTATTTAAGGTGTTAAGGAAACCCAAAATAATAGGAAAGAGGGGGAAAAGGACACTACAGGAAAGTTAACTCTCTTGCATTCACAGCTACAGCAACCACTAACCCAGCTTCTAGCCAGATTCATATAAAATTCCATGTGATGATCTATTAGCCATTACTTCAATTACCCATTTCATCATATTTATATCCAAATGAGAATTACAAGGCAAGCTAAAGACAACAAAATATAGTCTGAAAGAGACAAAATGAGCATCAGAACCAGACTCAGATGGGACACAGACATTGGAATTGTTAGGAAATTTGAAATGCTATGATTCATACCTTAAAGACTATAATGGAAAAAGTAGATGATAGACAAAAACAGATGCATAATGTAAGCAGAAAAATGGCAAATAGGAAAGAATCAAGTGGAAATTCTAGAAATCAAACTAATGAAAATAGAAAATGCTATTTGTTGGCTCATTGGTAAACAGGACATGGGCAACGAAAAAATTACTAAGCTTGAGGAAGTGTCAATAGAAATGCCACCAACTAAAATGCAAGGAGAAAAAAAAATGAAAATTAAAACAGAACAAAATAACCCCAAACTGGGATAATTAGAAAAGATGTTATATATACATAATGGGAATAAAGAAGGATAAGAAAAAAGACGAAGAAGAAGAAGAAGAAGAAGAGCAGAAGATTTATTTGAAGTAATATTACCTGAGAACTTCTAAAATTAATGACAGACACCAGCCATAGATCTAGGAAGCCCAGAGAATACTAAGCAGGATAAATATTAAAGAACCTACACCTAGGACTATCATATTTAAATTTCAGAAAACCAAAGACAAACAGAAAATTGTCATAAAAGCCAGGGGTAGGGTGCAAGAGAATCACCATACACATAGGGGAAGAAGAAGAAGAATTACATTAAGTCTTCATGTCAATAACCATGCAAACAAGGAAATGAAGTAAAATATTTAAAGTTTGGAGAGAAGTAAAAACAAACAAACAAAAAAAAAAATAAGAATTCTGTATCCAGAAAAATTACTCTGTCAAAGTCAAAGAGAAAAAAATACTCTCATAGAGAAAGAAAGAGCAACAACAACAACAAAAAAACTCCTATAACTAATAATGATAGCAAGGTTGCACTTATGAGGTTAAATACAAAAACTTGTTGCTTTCATGTATACCAACAGTGAAAATTTTAAATTTAAGATTAAAAACACAATAGCTTTTACATTAGTATCTGGAAGAAAGAAAGAAATAAAGGAAAAAGGAAGAAAGAAATTTAAATGATTTACTGGTTCCATATGCAGACGCAGAGGAGCAAACACAGTACAGATTAAAACACAGTTGGAGGGGGGGCTGGGTAGCTCATTCATTAAGAATCTACCTTCAGCTCAGGTCATGATCCCAAGATTCGGGGTCTAGCCCTACATTGGGCTCCTTGCTCAGCAGGGAGCCTGCTTTTCCCTCTTCCATTCCTCCTGACTATGTTCCCTCTCTCACTGTCTCTCACTCTGTCAAATAAATAAATAAAATCTTTTTTAAAAATTTAAAAACCATAAGTGACTCTTAATTTCACGAAACAAACTGTTGGTTGCTTGGGGGAAGGGGGTTGGGAGAAGGGGGATAGGGTTATGGACATTGGGGAGGGTATGTGCTTTTGGGTAAATTGGAAGGGGAGGTGAACCATGAGAGACTATGGACTCTGAAAAACAATCTGAGGGGTTTGAAGTGGTGGGGGGGTGGGAGGTTGGGGTACCAGGTGGTGGGTATTATAGAGGGCATGGCTGGCATGGAGCACTGGGTGTGGTGAAAAAATAATGAATACTGTTTTTCTGAAAATAAATAAATTGGAAAAAAATGGGAAAAAAAATAAAATAAACACAGCTGGAGGGCTGACATCATCTGACTTCAATACTTACTATAAAGCCACAGTCATCAAGACAACATTGTATTGGTGAAAGAAACACATGGATTATGGGAATAGAATACAAAGTCCAGATAGAGTCACACAAATATTAAGTCTTCTTAGATTATGAAGCAAGGTAATTCAATGGAAAAAGAAGAGTTTGTTTTTTTTTTTTTTCAACAAGTCGGGGTGCAGGGAAAAAATGGACACTATATTCAAAATTTGCACAAAGAACTTATACATTTTTCAAAATTAACTCAAAATGGATTGTAGGCCTAAATGTGAAATACAAAACTTAAAACTTTTAGAAAAGAACAGAGAAAATGTAGGTGACTTTAGGTCTGGGGATGTATTTTTAGACATGATACCAAACCAAGACCTCTGAGTGAAGAAATTGATGTTAGATTTTGTTAAAAACTTTTACTAAAAACTTCTACTTCACAAAAGATGATAAAAGAATGAAAAGAAAAATCCATAGCATGGGAGAAAATCTTCCCAGAAAACATACCTGATAAGACTGGTATCCAAGATATACAATGGAATCCTAAAACCCAATAATAGAAAATCAAACACCTAAAAAAATGGGAAAATATCAGAGCAGATACTGAAACAAAGAAACCATACAGATGGTACATAAGCATAAAAAGAATAAAATAAAATAAAACACTCAATGGCATTTGACACCAGGAAATTACAAATTGAAACAATTACGAAATATACTACACAACTATTAGAATGGTTCAAACCCTCAAAGCTGATGTTATAAAGTTATGCTGAGAATGAAGAACAACAGAAGCTATAATCCATTGGTTATGGAAATGCAAAATGCAATATAGCCTATTATATCAGTTTCCTATGAATAATGTTACCATATGATATAACAATCACACTCCTAGGTATTTATTTATTTATTTGGTTGGAAATATACGTCTGACTAAAAATCTGCACATAAATGTTCACAGCAGCTTTATCTATAATCACCCAAAAAAATGGAAGCAACAAATATGGTCCTCAAGAGGACCATATGAATAAACAAACTGTGATACATCAATATGATGGAGTATTATTTAGCATTGAGATGAAAGCTATCAAAACATGAATAGACATAGAGTCAAATGCATATTTCGTCATGAAAGAAGTTAGGTCAAAAAGACTATATACTGTGCATGTACATATTTATATGCCATTCATATGTCATATATGTATATGTCATATTTCTTTTATATGTCACACACATATATACATATATGTGTATATATGCATTATATATATACATATATATATTAAAAATTCTGCAAAAGATGAAATTATAGAGATTAAAAAAATAATGAGTGGCCAGGTTTATGGAGATGACTTGAGGAAGAACAGTAGTACACATAGAATATTTTCTGAAAATACTTTGTATGATAATGAAAGACATGATACTATGCATTTCACAAATTCCATAGGACAGTAAAACAAAACAAGTAAAACTCAATATGTGAAAATTTTTAAAATAAAATTATCTGAGAGTTTATGGGATTCTAGTACAAAAATGTAAAATGTGGAAGAAAAAATCTAATGTTATCTACAAATTTATAAAGGGAATGATGGGAAAGAGTGCTGACCTAAATAACTTTGAAAATGAGTGGCATCTGCAAGACTAAAGACAAAAGAAAATGCTAAACATTGTAATCCAGTTGATAAAATTGCTCCCTATTAGAGTATGGATTAACAATTTGGTACTGCTATGCATATTTAGTGGAGTTGAATAATTAATGAAGATACCATGGTTGGCTGAAGCCAGATATGTCACTCTTGAAGAAGAGGGTTAGAGATTAGAAGTGAGAGAATGCTAGAACGATCCACATGGTGATGGGTTACAGTTGGTAATATTAATATGAACTCATCTTTACTTTAATGTACATACTATTCCTTACATGAGAAAATATTTATAAATAGGTATGAGTATACAAATTAGTACACATACATTTCTTTTCTCTGTCAACTGAGAGGGTAGAGAAGCAATGACATCTCAGTAACAATGAACACCTACCTCCTAGTACTTGGTTTCTAATCACACTCTAAAAAGTAACCAGAAGTCCTTAGAGAAATGGTTTATTTCAAGACTAGGTAAGGAAATATACAAGATGAACCTGTATCATCTTGTAGTACCCTGCTGGAAGAAAGCACTCTTAATAAAACCCCTACATGTCTATATAATGGAGGCATGTCAACAGCACACAGGAGCCAATTGGAAGAGCTCCCAGTGGACAAAGCTGCAAAAATTTGAGCAAGAAAATAAAGTATTATCAATTTATAACCCAAGGTACAAAATAAATATCCATGAGTCCATGTTAATACAAATAAATTATTAAACACAAAAAGTGAAAAGACAAATCTCTCAAACCAAAATATTCCAAACAATTTATATAGATAGTCTGGTCTCAGAGTTGGAGAATAACCCCCTATGCCTTAAGTGTAAGCTGTACATAGTTATACACAGTGATTTCCCTCCAGAGAGTTCTGTATGCAAAGCAGGGGAGAGGGGTGCCTGGATGACTCAGTCATTAAGTGTCTGTCTCCAGCTCATGTCATGACTTCAGTGTCCTGGGATGGAGCCCTGCATTGGACTCCCTGCTGAGCTGGAGGCCTGCTTCTTCCTTTCCCACTCGCCCTGCTTGTTTTCCCGTTCTCACTCTCTCTCTGTCAAATAAATAAATAAAATATTTAAAAAGCAGGGGGGGAGGGGTACAGGAAGGAGTAACCTATACTGGATAAACCTGAACAACTCTACTGATGATCAGGCTACCACAGTTTATGTCGGCAGTCATAAATTATATAAATACTATGTTCCCTTGATATGATGCAACAAAAATGGCACCTTATCTCTGGCATCTTCTTCCCAATAACTGATAACTCTGTCTAATAATGAGAAAAGCCAGACACATTGTCATAGAGGGACATCCTATAACATAGCTGACAAAGTTTTCTTCACAAATATCTAGGTCATAAACGAGGAGTCTGAAAAAATATCACGACTAGGAAGATATAACAATGAAGTTTAATAATGTATCTTGAGCAGGATCTTGGAACAGAAAAAAAGCCTTATGTGAGACCTAAGGAAATTCAAATAAAATCAACTTCAGTTAATAACAATCTATTTTTATTGGTTATTTAACTGTAACAAATGTAAATATGGTAGGTAAGGCATTAATATTGGAGAAAATGTGGACTCAGGAATACATAGGAACTCTACTATCTGCTCACTTTCTTTGTAATCCTGAAACTGTCTTAATAAATAAAATATATTTATAAGCAATCAATATCAAATCAAATATATTTTATTCACTATCAAATATACTTATGAAATAAAATGATGGCATCTATTTTAGTTTCCAATGCCTAAAGATACTTCCAATAGATCTGTGAAAAGCTATAAAGTGTAGCTACATGTAGGAAATAGGAATTAAGAAAACATTTATAAAATAAATGTTTATAAGATATTGTATCTATATAATATATAGGTTAGATGAGTCAATGTACAAAGATGTTGAATTTCCCCAAATACATATATAAACATTTAGTGAAATTCTAGTTTTTAAAAAAATACAATAGAGGTATGATGTCTGTGTGTGTGTGCAGGTATGTGCATGCATGTATGTATATAGGTCTGTGTATTTAACTTAACCAGTTGATTCTCTAATTTATGTGGATAGTCAGTGACAAAACAAACTGTGAACATATGTTTCAACATGCATGAAGTATAATTATTAAACTATCGTACTTAAGAGAGTAAGAAACTGGCACAAGAATAAACATAAAAAACCTATGAGGCATAACAGGAGATTCAGAAAAAAAAAAAAAAAATGTCCAGAAGTTTAACATTGTAGATCAGTTTGGAAAAATGGACATTTCATTGAATCATGCTTGGAAATCGATACACATATTTAAAAATAAAATATATTTCAACTGCTGTCTCACCCAAAAAATTCCTACATACAGTTTTTCAAATCAATCTAGCTGAGCTATGTACATACGTATTAAATTCAAATTTGAACAAAAATCTGTAGAAGAAAAATCCCATTGAACAAAAAGGTAACCAGCACAGTGACGAAAGATATTTGCAACATAATAACCAACAGAGGAATGGTACTGGAGATACATAGCAGAATCCCTATGAAGTGTTCGGAATTGCCTCACAACCCAAAAAAGAATAAGTACTTAAAACAAAATGGAAAAAAAAAATCACAGAGGAGCAAAAACCAATGGTTCATAAACATAAGGGAAAATGTTTGACTCTCAGCATGGAAGAATCCCAAAATCATTATGCTGAGTAAAACATTTAAGTTACAGGGGAATACATGCAGTGTTGTTCTATTTATATGAAATTAATAAATAGTTTAACTAAACTGAAAGTGTTTTAAGGATACCTACATACATGCGTATATGTAATTTGTTAACAAAAAGTTTATGTGTGGAATGGGAACTGCATGTTGATAGGGAGGAATGCAGATAACCATTTTCTTGGTTATTTTATTTTATTTATTGTTCTTGCATACAACATCTATTTTATGAAAAAATAGGTAAATAGGTAAATAGGTAAATAACATATTACTATGTGAGTTCCAAGTTTATCATCAATAAATATAAAACTAAAAAAAAAAACCACAGCTATATGCTAAAAATATTCACTAAAACCCAGTAGATCACACTAAAACAACAAAAAAACTTGACATAAGATGAAAATATAAGAAAAATGCACAAAAAAGATGAAACTATGTCATGAAGATCAACACTAATGATTTTGCTACATCAGTTAAGTCATTAAACCTATTTCAATTAAAAATTAGAAATAAGGGGTACCTAGGTGGCCTAGTCAGTTAAGTATCCAACACTTGATTTCAACTAGAGCATGACGTCAGGGTAGTGAGATCCAACCTTGCAATCAGCAGGGAGTCTGCTTGGGAATCTCTCTCTCCCTCTTCCTCTGCCCCCTCCCAGCTCACATGTTCCCTTTCTAAAATAAATAAATTAAAAAAAAAAAATTAAATAAATAAATAAATCTTTAAAAAAAATTAAGAATAAGGACATATAAAAATAGTTTAAAAATGTGAAAGAACATTAAAATAGGTGTTAAGGGAAGAACATCTCAACTAAAATAGGAAACTGAGGAGAAAATGGAATATACATATTTATGAAAAATAAAACTCTCCATGGCAAAATTTCTAGGGACAAAAAAAGAATATTTTGATAACACATATGTCTATAATCTTTGTGAGGTGTCACAAATTATTTCAAATAATCAGCTAAATTACAAAGCAATTTCTTTAAAATGAATAGAAATGTTATAGAAAACACTTAAATGACAAAAAAAATGAAGATATGTTAACGCCAACAAGGAAATGGTGATTTGTACTCATTTTTACAACCAACCTCTCATCTTCAATATAAATTCTGTGATTTCTTTTAATATTTTTGTGTCATGTTTTAAGTTTCAGAAGAGTCAACAATGTTCAGTTTAGATCAGATACCACAAATTAGAAAAACTATCAAAATTGTGTTTTGTTTCCATAGGCTTAATTGTTTTACCCCTTAACCACACAACACACTTATTGAATAATCCAAACACGGTCAAACTTGAGTGGACCTAGCATCATTCTACTTCTCCCATAACTTACCTCTTGTTGAAAACATTAAACAAGCATTTTTTTGTGGTCTTAGGGGTTGCAACCTGGGAGACACAGAGCTGATGGGAATCAAAGTGTGCTCCAAATTGCGGTAGGGAGCAGAGGCTTATAAAGCAAAATCTATAAGGTTATATAACTTACTTTGATAGGATTTTGACTGGTGCTAGCAGAGTTTAAACTGACTGTCCACTACAAGACTGACTATTTAGCTAACAGGTATTACCTCTATCGAGGAAGCAGTCCATTGGCAATTCAGAATAGTCAAAAGCTCATGATGTTCTGAGAATTGGAACAGAAGGGGTGCATAGGCCCTTCTCCCTCAGTGTCCTTTAGACCCACTTTTGAGTAACTTTCTTTGCAATGCTTACTTGATTTTGAATCTTCTTTCACAAAAGTGTGAGTATAGGCAATTTTTTTTTTTTTCTAAATCAGTGTTTTGCCATCTGAAAAAATTGTTTTTGAGAAGTAAGGTGACATAGAAAGTAATTCCATTTTGGGGAGCATCTGGGTGGCACAGTCGGTTAAGCATCTACCTTCAGCTCAGGTCATGATCCCAGGATCCTGGGATCGAGCCCTATGTTAGCCTCCCTGCTCAATGGGAGCCTGCTTCTTTCTCTCCCACTCCCACTGCTTGTGCTTTCTCTCTCTGTGTGTCAATGAATAAATAAAATCTCTTCATTTTTTTTTTTTTGTGTGTGTGTGTGTGTGTGATTATATGGACTGGGTTTGGTGTATACTCTATGATTTTTTGTTCTACATTTTCAGGTCATAAGAGTTTTTAAGTCAAAATGAAAAATGTCATTCTGAAAGAGCACAGTCCCTGTTAAGGAATCAAGAGCACTGAAACCTCTATTTCCAAAACTGCAGAAAACAGAGAAAGAAAAGAAAAATCAGTCATAAAAGAGAACAATGGATATCCAACAAGGCTGGACAGAATACACATAGTGTAGGGCTGAGAAATCACAGTAACACATCTCCAGTTTGTTAAAAACTTGGTTGAGATATGGGGGAGTGAGGAAGCACGTAAGTGGGGAAGATGCATGTGTAAAAAATGTGGTAGAAATGAGATTTAATGGGACACCCAAGTGGCTCAGTCAGTTGAGTGTCTGACTCTTGGTTGTGGCTCAGGTCGTGATCTCAGGGTCCACAGGATCCAGACCTATGTTGAGTCAGCTTGGGATTCTTATTTCCCTCTCCCTCTCCCTGCCCCCCCTCTTTCCCCCTCCCTCTCTCTCTCTCTCTGTCTTTCTCCCTGCTCTTGTGTGCATTCTCTAATAAACAAATGAATAAAGTCTTAAAAAAAAGAAATGAGATTTAATTCTCCTCCTGTCTTCATGTATAATTAAATATATTTTTCTTTTTTATGCTTTCAAGGAAATAAGGCAGTTTTAAACATTATATACATAAAACACATATTAATTATATATTAAATATATAAAATTTTGTATTAATATATATTAAACATATACAATTTCATATAAATATAAATTTATTTTATTTATTAATATAAATTAAATTAAATATAAATAATAATTTATATAGAAATATATTTATATTAAAATAAATTAAATATGAATAAATTGGTTATATATATCCTGTACTATTAGTAGCTTAGAGTATAGTTAAGAGATCCATACACGGGGATCACCTAAGTGGCTCAGTCATTTAAGTGTCTACTTTCAGCTCAGGTCATGATCTCAGGGTGCTGGGATCATGTCCTGCTTGGGGCTCCATGCTTATCAGGGAGTCTGATTCTTCTCTCCCTCTGCCTCTGCTTGCAGCTCCCCCTGATTGTGCTCTCTGTCTCTGTCTCTCTTTCTCTCTCTCTGTCAAGTATAAAGACAAAATCTTTAAAAAAAAGCATATTCACGGATCAGACCAACACAAATATGAAGCAGCATTCCATAGTGTCTAAAAGGTCATGAAATTGCAAGATGAGCATTTTGTGAACTAGTGTGTAAATGGCAGCTGTAAGGACAGAGGCCTGAGGTATTGATTAATATAAATAATTTCCATAGATATTAAGGCATTTTAGGAAGGGGGTGATGATGAGGTTTTCTTTTCTAGGCTAAAGTGCAACACATGAAATTATTAGGTAGGTCATTTGGTAACCCCAAAGTTTATGTAAGTTCTTTTATGATATCCATCTATATTAATACCAAATCCCTGAAGAAGACTTATTCATTTCTAATAAATGCTGGTTGGGAAATGAACAGTCCCCCATTGGAACCTTGGAAGAAGGAACAGCTGGGCTCTAATCGAAGCTCTGGGCATGACAAAGAGTCTTGGATTATTTTTTCTATTATGTTTATTGAGACATACCTTACATTGAGAAAAAAGCACCAGTTTTTCCTTGGATAGTTCAGTGAGCTTGGAATGTATTAGTAATATAAACACCATTGCTGGACTTCTGCCACCAGCCTCCATTGATGTGTTCATAGTTGTGACTGGCCCTTGAATCCACAGAAGTACGCACCAACACCCAGGATCCCCACAGCTGCTAGTACAATCACAGCTGGTCCTGGCTCCTGCTTCTGGCTCAGTCCTCACTGTTACATTATGTCTCATTATGTCTGCAGCTACTAGCCCCTGACACTACACAGGTACCTAAAGCCAGCTCCTGGAGTCAAGTGTGGTCTCTGGCTACTACTGCTGTCTGTTCTGGTCCCTAGTCACTGGAGCAAGAGATGACATTGAAGTCACCAGTGGTCTTTGCTGTTCCTGCAGACTCCCCCCGCCCCACAGCTCTTGACAAGAATCATGCAATTGATGTCATGGACCCCAGCAGCATGAGCCAATGAGACATCAAAGCCCTGTACCTACAGCTAGCAAATCCCCCCACACATGGTATCCCACATCACTAGCCTTGGGATTACAGTACACTCCAACATATCCCACCCACAGAAGAAGATCATTCCTTACTAAAGTCAGATCATAAAGTAAAAGAGGTGACTGGATCTTCAAATGCACAGATGCTTGCATAAGGCTTCAGGGTCCTGGGATCGTGTCCCGCATCGGGCTCTCTGCTCAGCAGGAGGGAGGGAGCCTGCTTCCCTCTCTCTCTCTGCCTGCCTGCCTCTCCGACTGCTTGTGATTTCTCTCTGTCAAATAAATAAATAAAATCTTAAAAAAAAAAAAAAAAGAACCAGGGAAACATAATACCACCTGTAACTGTCCCTCAGAACAACATACTGCTTAAAATATAACTTAGGAGAAATTATACTAGTTACCAAGCATGCTTAGATATAATCTTAAGAAAAATATGTTCTGGCAACAGGACTCATTGGGAGAGGAAATATACGTCCTTGAAGCCGAGCAGCTGGGGATGCCTGGCTCGCTCAGGGTGGAATACATCCTGCTTCATTTTTCTGTTATCTCCCCTTTCCTGGAGAGCATCAGGAGTTAGTCAGACAATCCTTTCATTTGAGCTTGCTCACTGTAGGTCACGTACTATGTGACAAGATGTTTTGCCTTTCTTCTTACTTATCTAAATGACTCATGGTCAATGTGTAATCTACTCTGGCTTTGTTGGTTGTTACTCACTTTCTAATATGAGACTAAGGAGTTATTCAGGGCAACAGTCTTTTCTGCTGTTGCCCCCTGCTCACATTCTCTTGCAGCTGACTTGTTTGTACCTTATTCTTCTCCCATGCACCATCAGGAGGCAGCAACCACCAAAGGAAACAGTAAGTTTCCAGTAACTAACCACAAAGGCATAGATATACCCAAATTGCCTGACAACTAATTCAAAGTAATTGTTATAAAGATAATCACAGAGCAACAGGAAAACACAGATAAAAATATATATATGATGAAATCTAGAAAACAATATACGAACAAAATGAGAAGTCAATAAAGAGATAGAAAATAATGAAGAAAAAGTTTTTGGAGCCGAAGATTACAATGATTAAACTGAATAATTCAGTAGAAAGTTTCAATATGTGACTGGATCAAGCAGAAGACAAAATCAATGAACTTAAAGACTGATCATTTGAAACTAACCAATTATAGGAGAAAAAAAATAAAAGAATAAAAAGGAATGAAGAAAACCTATGTGACTTATAGGATACCATTCAGAGAAAAAAAATCCGTACATTTTTTGAGTCCCAGAAAAAGAAAATAATCAGAAAGCTTATTTGATGACTTCCCAAATATAAGTAGCAATATGGTTATCTAACTTCATAAAGTTTGTAGGTCTCCAAACAAATTAAACTCAGAGATTTTCTCCAAGAAACAATATAACAAAAATGTAAATGTTCAAAGGCAAAGAAAGAATCCTGAAAGCATCAAGAGGAAAGAAGCAGAACCTTGTCACTTATAAGAGCTATGGGGTAATTTCTCAGCAGAAACTTTACAGGCCAGGAGAGAATGAATGATGCATTTGATGTGATGAAATGAAAACAAAAAACTGCCAACCAAGAATACTTTATCTGGAAAAGTTATTTTTCAGAAATAAAGGAGAAATAAAGACTTTCCCCAGACAAACAAAAGCTGAGGCAGTTCATCACCACTAAACCTGCCTTACAAGAAATGCTGAAAAGGAGTTTTTCAAGCCAAAGTGAAAGGATGGTAATCCATAACATGCAAACTAAAAATATGCAATGCATGGATAAAAGTAAATATATAGTAAAATTCAGAATACTCTTATACTGCAATATGGTATTGTATAAATCACTAATTCTATTATAAAAGACTGAAATATTAAAAAGAGCTATAGCTACAATCTGTTAATGAATACACAATATCAAAAGATGTGAATTGCAATACCAAGATCATAAAACATGGAGGGACTAAAAAGGTGGAGGTTCTGTGTGTGAATTCTGTGTGTTTAGATGAATAATAAACACTACAGGAGGTTGTTTCACACCTGGAAACTGACATCATCAAAGGGGAATTGAAATTCTTTTGTCAGTATTTTGGCCAGTTTCTGGATTTGATGTTGCTATAGTTACATTCAGCATACCACAGACTCCAAACATATCCAGGAGTGGGCTGCTGATATATAATTCCTAGGATGGGAAGTGAGATTCCATTATTTATATAAAAGTGCATTAGAATTTCAGTATCATTCTCAGCTTTCTCCAGACGTTACATGCCTGCCCCCTCGGTATTCCCTTCAGATGATTGTTCCTTTACTAGCGCCATCCTGCTTTTGGAGGAAGTGTTCTTGCTTGGCTCTAGAGGTCCAGTCTCAGTCTTACAGAGGCTTTGTGAACCAGAAATTCAGGAGTGAGAATTTTTCAGTGTTTCTTCCATTTGATCTCAGCCAAAGTCTGCCTTGTGTTTGGGAAGGGAAGAGAAGTTTTGAAGGGAGTTTTCTACCCCTCAGCCAGTGGTAGATTGTTGTTGACTTCTTCCTTATGTCATTTTGAATCATGTTCCCAATAGAACTTCTCATCCTGACTCCCAGTGCCAGAGATTTTTTTTTCTCTTTCTTTTCTTTAGTAGTTTATCTTCACCTATGCCCTGGGGTTACAAAAGTTTCCTGATTTTTCCTCCACCTGCTTGAGTCTTTCACTTATTATAAATGAAGGCCATGAGAATGGATGGGATTTTGGTTCTCTGAATCACCAAAGATGACTCTAAGTAATCTGCCCCATCCCCAGTTTTTCTCCTGACTACCCTGTGGAAGCCTCTGGAAAACAGTTCATGTGTGAATACTGACGACCCTTGGACTGGGAATTCTTAGTTATTTTAAAATATCATGCTAGCCTATACTTAACCTACAAGAGATCATTAGGATTGTAGCTATTTTATTCTTACTTAATTTTATAGTGGCCAAGGCTTTCTCTTGTGCTCTGCCACTAGGAAAACTATTGGATATCCCATTCTCCTTAGAAAGAGTCCTCGCTCTTTAAGAGTCAAATCAATTGGTTGCCCCACAGGCTCAACTTTCTAATAGACTTAAGAAAAATTAAGATTTTTATTATGGATAGGGTAGAAGCAATATTGTGGATTTCTAAATTATAGGCAGAACTGGAACTCTATACTAATGTGTTTTTTAATGTAAATTTCAGAATAATCTAAAATAGATAAACTTTTAAAATCTAAAATGAATACATTTATAAAAAACAAATGGAAGGGCGCCTGGGTGGCTCAGTGGGTTAAGCTGCTGCCTTCGGCTCAGGTCATGATCTCAGGGTCCTGGGATCGAGCCCCGCATCCGGCTCTCTGCTCAGCAGGGAGCCTGCTTCCTCCTCTCTCTCTCTCTGCCTGCCTCTCTGCCTACTTGTGATCTCTCTCTGTCAAATAAATAAATAAAATCTTTAAAAAAAAAATGGAAGTTTAAAAATACATGCTATTCATTTATTTTTAGATTTAGGTTTCAGTTTATCTGCTGCCTTTTGCAGTTACTGACATTAAAGGATAAGCATGACTGGCGTTTTTCTAAGGTAAAAGAACTGAGTTGGTTAAGCAACTGCCTTTGGCTCAGGTCATGATCCTGGAGTCCCAGGATCGAGTTCCACATCAGGAACTCACCTGCTGACCTCTCTCCTCACACACTCTCTCTCTCTCTCACAAATAAATGCATAAGTAAATAAATCTAAAAAAGAACTGAGAAGGAGAATTCCACTTGTTTCCCTGAAATTGCTTTTAAATACTAATCAGGTCCATTAACTTGCAAAGATAATAAGGAATACTTAAAAGATAACTATCTTGATTGTCATAGAATTTCTTGAAGGGAATGTTTTTCTTATGTGAATTTCTATTTTTAACTTTCTTTTTAGTGTGGTAAAAATACATAGAGACATCTACCCCTTAACAAAATTTTAAGTGTAAAGTACATTATTATTAACTATAAACATGTTGTTTTATAACAGATTTCTAGACTTTTATCTTGCATGATCAAAACTCTATACTCATTGAAAAGTAACTCCCTATAACCCGAAAATTGCACTACTAGGTATTTACCCCAAAGATACAGATGTAGTGAAAAGAAGGGGCACATGTACCCCAGTGTTCATGGCAGCAATGTCCACAATAGCCAAACTGTGGAAGGAGCTGAGGTGCCCTTCAAAAGATGAATGGATAAAGAAGATGTGGTCCGTATATACAATGGAATGCTTCTCGCCATCAGAAAGGGTGAATACCTGCCATTTGTATCAACGTGGATGGAATTAGAAGGAATTATGCTAAGTGAAATAAGTCAAGCAGAGAAAGGCAATTATCAAATGGTTTCACTCATATGTGGAACATAAGGAATAGAGCAGAAGACCACAGGGTAAGGAGGCAAAACCTGGAGTGGGAAGAAATCAGAGGGGGGGACAAAACATGAGAGACCCTGGACTTCAGGAAACAAACTGAGGATTACAGAAGGAGGTGGGAATGGGGTAACCAGGTCATGGGTATTAAGGAGAACACATGTGGTGATGAGCACTGGGTGTTGTATGCAACTGAAGATGTACTATATGTTGGCTAACTGAACATAATAATACACTTAAAAAACAAAAAAACCTAACTCCGTATTGCCCTTCATGTCCATCTCCAGGAAACTGCCTCTGTTTGCGAGTTTGACTACTTCTGATACCTCATGTAAGTGGATCATGTAGTATTTATCCTCCTGTAACTGGTTAATTTCACTTAACATAATGTCCTCAACATGGATGAAACTTGACATATTATATTTAACATTTGATCTCAATCCCTAATTCTAGTAATTATAAAATATCCATCTCTCTTATGTTAGAGGAAATTTGCTTGGTAAAACTAAATATTGCTTATTTTTTAAAGGTTTTATTTATTTATTTGAAAGAAAGAATGAGCAAGAGACTGAGAAAGAGAGAGAGAAAAAGAGAGAGAGAAGTAGCAGGGGGAGGAGTAGAAGCGGGCTCCCCTCTGAGCAGGGAGCTCTACATGGGCTCCATCCCATGACTCTGGGATCATGACCTGAGCCCAACACAGACAGTTAAGCGATTGAGCCACCCGGGTGCCCCCAAAATGAGAACAATTCTTAAACATCTCAACAAGATTAAAATCAGAGTAGAAGTTGTGGGCAATTTTAACAGTAGTTAAATTGGTGACCAAAAATAAAATTAAGTCAGTCAATTGAGGAAAGAATATGGGAAGAGAAAAATCCAACCTTCTAAAGTATTGAAGTTGATAGCATCAAAATACATCACGACTGGAACTAGTTATGGTTAAAACTTGTTGGTCTGACATCATCACCTGTTTCACATTACCATCTCTATCAAATAAGCAAATATACCAGATACTAGTCTGATGTAATATGACGTGAACAAGATTTGTAATCATCAACCCTGATTTAAATCCTGTATTCAGTTGTTAAATGACTTTAGATCAATTATTTACTCATCTGCATTATGGACACTAACACCCTAATTCCCAAGGTATAAAGATTAGAAAATAATAATCATTTATATAGAATATCTACTACATTTTCAATTGCATGAAAAAATCAAATTTCTTTGTCTATTTTAATTTAATTTTATTTTTTGTATTTTTTTTTTTAAAGATTTTATTTATTTATTTGACAGAGATCACAAGCAGGCAGAGAGGAGGAAGCAGGCTCCCTGCTGAGCAGAGAGCCCAACACGGGACTATTAAAAAAAAGTTTTCAAAGGCCTTTTGAGGTGCTTTATTATTCTGCCTGCTTTATTTCAAAAAGAGGCACCTGGCACAGGTTCACCTCTGGATTACTCAGGGTCATCAGATAACCTCTCCTTTCTTTGAAGTCCTCTATCAATTACTGTCAATGCAATTCAAGTAGCAATTAATCACTTCCCACCTTATGGCATCTCTTCTCTTGTTTTCCTATACTGCTAATCAGCAGCTTGATTTTCGAATTAACTGTTGATAACTTTCTTTACCTGTTAATTTGTAAGCACCTTGAAAGCTGGGATTGTCACTAAGATTTTGTCTATCCAGCAAAGTTTTAACAAATATAATAAACTGAAAGTTTACTGCTGAAAGTTGTTGCTATGTTTTAAAATAAACCGTACTTGTTCAAATCTGTATTCAGTAAGACACTAAAGTGCTCCAAATGTATACAAAACGTTTGTTTCTGCATTGAATATTAATCACTGAATTATGTTTATGCAATTTTTAATATTTCTGTCATTGTGCATTCTTTAATGTATCTGTCTCAGTTCTTCTAACTGAGTGATTTCTAAATTGTCTTCTATTACCATGGATTAGCTCAGATATCTCTAATTTATTTTATCACAACTTGCGTCTAGTAAACTGTCTAGTGAGACACAGTCTGCCACCAAACAAGTGCATATGCATTGTGAAAGTGATTTTTCTCAGTATACTTGGGCCTTGTATTACTGATTCCTTTTCTGGATGAGATTTATATTATTATTTTTCAAAATGCACTTTGGGGGCACCTGAGTGGCTCAGTCCTTAAGCATCTGACTTCGGCTTAGGTCAGGATCCCCCGGTCCTGTGATCAAGCCCCGTGTCAGGCCCCCTGCTTGGCGGGAAGCCTGCTTCTCTGTCTCCACTTCCCCTCCTTGTGTTCCCTCTTTCACTGTGTCTCTGTCTGTCAAATAAATAAATAAAATCTTTAAAAAAAGTGTAGTACTTTGGTGATCTGTATTGAATCATTTGGAAAAACTCTTAAAAATATAGATTCCTTGGTCATATCTAAATATTCTTTTTATTTTAAGATTTTATTTATTTATTTGACAGAGAGAGATCACAAGTAGGCAGAGCAGCAAGCAGAGAGAGAGAGGGAAAGCAGGCTCCCTGCTGAGCAGAAAGCCCTATACGGGGCTCGATTCCAGGACTCTGAGACTATGACCTGAGCCAAAAACAGAGGCTTAACCCACTGAGCCACCCAGGCACCCCATATCTAAATATTCTAATTAATGGAATAATGTAGTAATAATAAACTGCAACTGCTATCTGAGAAACCACAGGTAACTCAATGTTTAAAAAATTTCTCTGAACTTAACCAAGCTTATGGTGCTAATCTCCACTTCCCTAACCAATTCTCATGTGTTTCTTCTTCAATGCAATTTTTAGTGAGACATTCTTTGCATGGATGATAATGTTAATTGTGGAGTTTTGATTAGTGACATTCAAGGAAGAGTAAAAAAAAAGAAAAAAGAAAGAAAGAAAGAAAGAAAAAGAAAAAGTAGAGACATAGATTATACCAGAACAAGTTTCTGCTATTTCTCTTTGTAGGATGCTTCATTTATTTTTTTCACATTATTTTATGTATTTTATTTGTAGACATATTAAATTTTTCATTCTTTCTACATATATTTATTGATTTGTCAGGACCTATCCTGTGTTCCTCTCTATATTTTTCTACATTTCTTTCTGTCCTAAATATATTATGGTTAAGGATACATGTATGTGTGTGTATGCGCGCGCGCACACACACACACACACACACACAGCCCACAGTCTTTGAAGTCTTTACTACATACAGGTTTTAACCCAAAGGTTTCATATACCTTCATAATTCTATTCAAGTGTCACAAAAATTCTCATTTCAGATGGGAATTCAATATGGAAACTGAGATAAGTAAAATGAAATTACCCAATGTCACATAGCTAGAATTTATCAGAACAAAAATTTAAACTCAGGATAGCATAGCAAAGCCATGTTATTAACTTTTAACTCTTCAGAAAACCATTAGAGACTTCTACATTTCTCTTCCACACATTAAAAACAATTCCTAAACAATATTTTTTGTTATCTATGGCATCATTTACAAAAAAAATAAATTGTTATGTGTTAGCAAGGAACTAAAATGTTATCTGTTTCTGACAGCTACGGGCCTATATGTTGGAAGGAATAGGAACTAAATTCTTAAAAAACTAAGGCAGTTGCTAAAATATAGGTATAAAAATAAGATGTAACATTAATTAATAAATATAAATTTCTGAATTCATCAACCTTATACTTTCTTGCCACTTCTCACAAAATACTGCATGTATCCCAATGCTTATATTAATCCCATACCTCCACTTCTCAGGGTGGATCTAGTTTTGATTCTTGTCAGGTTGCCACATACTGTTTTCTTAGAGAAATAATTCCCTTTCCAGTTGATGTATAGAAGATGCAGGTTAAGTGATAAAGCAAAGAAGAAGCTTTCTTCGAAGGATTCTGAGAATCTTATGCTTTGACAGTCAAATTGAAAAGTGGATATGAACATAAATTGTGTTCCAACATGAGTGGGTTAGGACAAATTCAAAGATATAGAAACAAACATATATGCACACAGAAAGAGGCAAAAAGGCAAAGAGAGAGAGAGAGAGGACTAGCTATGTAAAAGCAAATTCAAAGATGATGTAACATTCCAGTGTTCTATGTATGCCAGGATCTTCATTCAAATTTGCCTATGCATGACATAACTCTCCCCTCACACATGTCTTACCCAATTTCCCTCCTCTGTCCCTCAAGGTACAGTTCTACAGCTCAATACTCAACTTTCTTTCAAGAGGATTTTCAAAATTCCTGTTTCTTCTCCCATGAGTCTGGATCACTAAGACGTATTTGCAGTCATTATTTGACTACTATTTCTGACAGTGACTGAGACAGGAATTCTGCACATCATATATTACCTGTTTTACACTGACCCATACGAAAGTGACTCATCGCGGTTTTTCATGTTTGACTATAAATTCTCAGAAGCTGGGGACCTTCCGATTCGACTAGGAATAGTATGCAAAATATGTATCCCTAACTCTTAGTTCAAAATAGATGAATATAAGGAGACCCATATGCTTATAGATATGAGTTTCAAAATATTTCCTGTATATAACTCATGTGCTATTGTGGTTAATTACACTTGATAGAACAAAAACATGTCCATCTTCCTATACAAATTTCAACTAGTGACAAACAAGTTTTAATCAAAACAAAAGCTGATTTAACAAGACTGAAGAGAAATTAGTGCATATGTATTAAGTGATATTGTTGGGTTTTTTTTAACCTTAAAACAATGTTCTACACATAAAATCACCGAAAAGTAGAGGTAAGTTTTTCATATAATAGTGTGAAAGGTAGAAACCAAGTCCATGAAGTTAATTAGTATATGCAAAACTATTATTAGTTACCTAATAATGGAAGAGATAGAAATATGATCAAACATACTTCTACAGCATTTCACCACCTGATAATGTACCTACTGACTCTTACATTGGTAGACAAATGTGCTATTTACTCTCTCTGGGTTATAAGAAACACAGCCAAAATAAACCCAAATACATATTTGTCCTTTTTGCTTTGTTCTGTTTTATGTTGGTTGTGACTGTTGTTATTGTCATGTTGTGGTATGTGGTGGTAAAATGTCTCTTTTCTGTGTACGGAGGCTAGATGATGTGGTTAGTGGAAATCCAATCCTCCTAGGACAGTAGAGAACTAAAATGTTGGACTATTGTCCTCTAGGAATAGATACCATTTCTATTTTTCTGTATGTGGGTGTATTTATGGGTGCTTGCTATTATATTTATTTTTCATTCCTTGGATCTCAACTTTGAGGGCTTTCATTAAATATGGGTGCCATGTGTGCCCCCAAAATTAGAGTGAAGCTCTCCTGTAGCATGATAATTATTTCTTTTCCTCATGGGAAATTCACAAATCTCTCTTCTAGTTAAAAGCACTACTTACACATTTAATGTCTATTAAAAATAAAGGACAGGAAACTGTTCCTACCCACCATCTGGAATTTAACATTCTAGAAGAAAGCAGGGAATGCCATATCTGAGTGTTTTATTTTTTTTCCCCCATTATTTTATTTGGGCTGAGAAGTTCAGAGAATCCATGGATAATGAAATTTTCTGGCTGGCATAAATAGAGATTTGAGATGATTTAAATCCAAATTTCCCTAATGATTTTGTCTCCAAAGCCCTTCTCACTGTGACATCTTATTTATAAATATCTCATGGATTTAACAATGTCATTATTATTGTGGGATACAGAAATGATTGAGTTTTTAAACCTCTCTTCTTTTTACAAACTGTAAAATGGGGCTAAACTGGTATCTCATGATATTGTTAGGTGTACTCAATTTGTTAAATTTCAAAGCATTTTATGTAGTATCTTTCACATAGAGTTAAATAAATACATATAATTTAGGCTAAATACATGACCAACAATGTTTCTAGAAAGTTCACTTAAATAAAATGATTTATAATATTCATAATGCAAAGAAAAAATACATGCTGCATTTTTAAAAAGTAGCACATGCTATTTAATTATAAGTACTACTTTAAATTTTTCTTTTTCTAAGGGCATACATTGTTAAGAAATAAATTTAACATAAAATGCTATTTTGCCATGCAGATCCAGAACTTATGTTAAAGTATAGATTAAACTTTTATCCAATAGGGCAAAAAAATACCTTTGGATTTTTTGTTGTTTTCTTTAAACTTTTTGAGTTCTTTTTATAAATAATGAATATTAAAAATAAATATTTTCTGATTAATATTTATAAACAGTTACTTAAAGGTAACATGTTATGGCTTTGAGCATTGTATTCTTGCTAAAAATTTAGCTATAGCTATCTGTATATGTTCACCATTTAGCAAAGGATTTTGTAGTACTAGAGTAGTAAATGACTTTGATCAAATGAATGAATCTAGTGTACATTTAGAATAACTTGAGGCAAGTTTGCACAATTATCAACTTTATGCTCATCTTTAATTTCTTGCATTTGTATTACTAATACTCCCCATCTTTTAACCACTGAACTCTGGTGAATTTCAGAGCAAATTTAGAACTGCAGATAAAAAAAAATTATAGAATAATAAAAATGACCTTAAATAATAAACTGCATTACCAGATATATGTCATACTAAATAGGCATATTCAATTGGTGGAAAAATACCAAATTCCAAGTGTTGAAGAATCATTTGAATGAATGAGTGATTGGTGCATCCCAGTTTAATTGCCCCAAGCTATGTACATCCGAACTACAGTTCTTGCTTCTTCATCACAGATGTGGCAATGGGAGACTCCATTCTCACCAAGGGTTATCTTTTCAGCACCTACCATAGTGCCTGATGGTGATCCCTGGGTAGTGCCCCAAAGCAAAGAGTACTTCATAGAACTACTGTCTTCCTTTTGTTACGTACATTCTTGGAGCCTAGAGACCCTACCTGTAGTAGTAGTTGATACAATCTGTTTGCAATATAGTGTGAAATTTTGGCATGCAGTGATTTAAAATATAACTGCATGACTGATCTAACTACAGATTGCAAATAGGTTACCATGCTGTTTTTAACTGGTAAGCCCTTCTCCACTTGCTTACCAAGCCCCAGCAATAGGAATCAGATGAAGACTGGGGAAGGAGAAATTAAGGCTAGCTTGGGACTCATTTAATTATTTGCCTAATCAGAGAAAATGGATTTAGATGATTTTCTACATGATCAAAAACTAGAGAAGTGAGGAAGTGAGTCATTTTCCATGTACAGCCAGGGATCCTGTTAAGGACTGAAATATGTGTCCCCCAAAATCCATGTACTGAAGCTCTAACCCCAGGTGGGACTGTATTTGGAGATAGGGCCATTGAAGTGGTAATTAAAGTTAAATGAGGTCACAAATTTGAAGACCTAATCCGATGGGATTGGTGTCATTATAAACAAAAGGAAGATCAACAGAGATTCTCTCTCTCCTCATGAAAGTCCTCATGAGGACAAAGCAAGGGGACAGCCATTTACAAACCAGGAATAGATCACCAGAAACCAACCTTCACTATACCTTCATGTTGAACATCCAGCCTTCAGAATTGTGAGAAATAAATTCTGTTGTTTAAGCCACAGAATGATATTTTGTTATGACAGTCTGAGCAGCTGACTAGTGCAGTTCACAAGAAGAGAGGATAGAAGTGATTCCAAGCACAGATCTTTAGAATGGCTAAATGACTACCCAGCCAGAGATTAAATTCTAACCTGGTCTTCTGCATGGGGGGTGGATTTTGCCTATGGCAGAAGACTTGACCTTCTATACCATGCGGTGAATGGTTCTAGCAGGAAATTGTAAAGCCTCTCCAGAATATTAACAAGTCTAAAAGAAACTAAAGAAACTTTCTACTTTGCTAATCCTGTGGGTTCAACTAGAGAATAGACTAAGGTTTATTTGCTGACAAAGTCTCATCGTTGCCAAAAACCTTGTCAAGATTAGGATTAACATTGGGAGGTCAGTTCTTTACTAGGGCATCTACAAATTGATGTGTGTTTTGTTTTGCTGTTTTCCTCAGTGCACCCATTCCTCTAACTAGAAAATAAATTCACTTTTTAGTTGAAAATTACCTTCAGTCCTATGTTGATACCATATTTTGTTTTTCTTTTGGAAGCCCATAGATTTGCTATGAGCTCTGCCAAATGATCAAGAGATAATACGGCCTTCCGCAGGAAAAGGAGATAATATAAAAATTAAAAGACTGAAGAGATTTTCCAAGGGAGCAGGATAGTCACACTGCCTCATAGCATGAAAAACAAAAACAAAACAAACAAAACAAACAAACAAAAAAACATGGTACCACATAGGAGTCCAGGCGAGAAAAAGGACAGTAAAGTAGTTATTAAAAAGGATTACCCAAAAGTCAATTTAATTTAGAGTAATATAGTTTATTTGGCAAAGATAACCTATCTAGTCATTGCCTTGATCTCACTGTTGAAGGTATGACAAAAATTCATCCAAATACAAAATGAATTTTAATATAGCATATCAGAATATGAACTTCAGCCCCACTTAATTTTAAAGCTTTTCTCCTGATTGGTTAGGGACTCATGAAGAACTAAAGCCTTATCCAACACCTATATCTTACAGTGTAGAAAGAAATATCATCTCCAATTGTCATTAATCTGAAGAGAATTGTTCTTTGAGAGGTTATAGTTACCCAACTTCCACCTCACAGTTTCAATAAATTCAGACAAGTTATAGCTAGAACATGATGGAGAATTCTATTGAGAGTAGGCAAAGAAACTACAAAAAGAATGCATTTATTTATCCAATTTTCAGTGTGTTCAAAGCTAGCTACAAGAGACAAGATTTTTGTTATTGTTGTTAGAATAGTGGCAAGTGAAGGCAGTAAAGTAGTCAATAGGAGTTAGTAGAGAAGCCAAGTTCGTGATGAAATCAAGTATTTATCTTAATCCATAGAAGTGGGTATTTTGGAATCAATAACTGTGACTGCCTAAGGGAGCAGGGCTTGAGGAAGCACAGTGGGAGCTCTGAAAATGCCATGACTTAGCCACAAGTAACACAAATCCAATTTACTGGATACTTGTCACCTGAGAGTTTTTCCAGTGCTGTCGCAAAGATGGCAATGTCAATGGTTAGGCCACCAGAAAAATGGAGAAGTCATGACAGTGGAAAAATTGGCTTTTCTTCTGTTAAATCAGTGGTAATAATTAGAGAAGAGAAATCTCGGGAAAATAGCCTATCAAACTGCTAAAAAAAGATTACTATGATTCCAAAAATCATATAAACTCTATAAACACAAAACTGTAGTGAAAGCACCTGCATATCTGAAAGAATAGATGTTTACATCCCAAGAACTGCCAACAAAATAAAAGATTATGAGTTTATTACACACATTTTATTGTGAAGTGTTAACGAACTAATCTGCGTTCATTTTTATCCAAGAGATTGTCTATTGTGCCCTCTACACAATGCAATAAGCTCTCAGGATTCTGATTAAACATGGTCATCTCTTTTTGCTTAAATGAACCATCCTTAAGTACCATATGAATGAAATATATTCTTACCTATTCATTATAGTTTAAATATGATATGTCTTTTCTATTCATACCCTAGAAAAATAATTACAGCTAATTTCTTCCTAAAATTTTTGGGGGTATTATTAAGTGTTACCTTTGGATGTATTACAGGTGTTTCATATAAATTAAACAAATTGTTTCTAATAAGACAAAGGTTTAGGGGTGTTATTCAGTACCTTAATGACCCTTCACATGTATTGATGCCATAGGCATTTTTATATCATAATCTCCCTCACATTTCAAAGTGCTGTTCCAGTCCTGAGCTCTTTATAAAGCATTTGGTTGTTACATGTTGTATTAAAGGCTGTCAAGACTGGTTTTATTTTTTCTAAAGTCTCCCTGCCCTTACAATAAATTTTACATACTCAAAAATTTGCTTTCTCACTTCAAGAATGACGATGCAAGTCTTTAGCAGACCTGCTTCCCAGTTAAGCAGCCATTTCATTGGTAACATAGAAAGTATATTTAAAAAAAAACAAATGTATCTGGAACTTTTCCTAAGAGCACATAGAAAATGAAGAATGCTTATTTAAGAAAATATATTAAATATTAGTAAGAACAGCAAGAAGTGTGTGTGTGTGTGTATGTGTATGTGGTATATGATCCATGATGTGTTCCTGCATCCGCCTTCATACCCACTCAATGTGAAGGAAACGCTACACTACATGTCTATGGCCAAGGTGATGGGTACATTTTTCTCCTAGTACCTAACCTAACGCCATGGTTTTAGTCTACTAGGTGTAGGCAACTGAAGTCTCTCATCCTCCTCCCCACCAATATGTTGCAGAAGTTCTACTCCAGGTAGCTGTGGCCAAGAGGATTGGAGTTTCCTTGTCTATCAAAACCCAGTCACAAAGTGTTGAGAATACTGAGAACTCATTGGCTTGCATATAGGTTGCTGGTTCCATGATGAAAGGGCCAAACCAAGATGATCAGGGGCTACCATCCCCATGTATTATCTAACCCATAATGTAGGTGTGTCCATCTGGAAGAAAGCCATTGTTTCAAGCCCAGTGTGATGACATAGAGGTTCTTTCCAGGGATGAGACACACTAAGAACAGAGATTTCTGCAACTTTCCCTAAGGGTACCAACTTTATTTGGTACAGAGCAAGCAAAGTTTATGCCCAAAGAACACCTTGGTGGAGGTTATTAGAACAATGATAGTTGTAGCAACAAGCAAACCAACAGACTGACTCAAAGTTTAGTAAAGAGAACTAAGGAAAGAGACAGCTAAGAAGCCCCTCCTAAGACTGGAGGAAGCATTGGAGATTGGCAATGCCTTGCCATTGCCAAGTTGTTCACTTGAAATTAATCACATTGTGGGGCAATTTGTGCCCCCAAGCTGTTGTTAAAAACAATAAAACAGTTAGCTAGCTGTTAGTGGAGGGAAATAGCTGGGTATGAGGCAGACCAGATAGAAGTTTAAGTTTGTTTGTTTGTTTACTTATAAATGCAAATTCTTTTTTTTTGATTATTTATTTATTTGACAGAGAGAGACCCAGTGAGAAAGGAAACACAAGCAGGGGGAGTGGGAGAGGGAGAAGCAGGCTCCCCACGGAGCAGGAGGCCAGATGGGGGGCTCAATCCCAGTACACTGGGATTGTGACCTGAGCCAAAGGCGGATGCTAAACCACTGAGCCACCCAGGTGCCCCCAGAAGCTTAAGTTTAACAGAAAGTTCAGGAAGAGATAATCTAAGAAACTGACAGACTACAGTAATCCTTCATGTTTAGAAACTGCCCAATCCCAGCCAGTGTCTCTGGGGAGTGACATCAAAGTTACACACTGTCAGGAAAATAGACCTTGCTGGATGAGTCCAGCCAAGTTACTACAAAAATCAACATCAACAGGCCCCTGGGGGTGGAGTATAGGGTGGGGTTGGGATGTGATACCCAGAGTGGCTATAATTTGTTTTCTAAAATGTCCAGTTTTTAATTGCTCCACTTGCTTATGTTTTTGAATGAAACAGGTAAGAACTAAATGCACATAGGTGAATATTTAAAAAATATACATTAAAAAAAGATAGCTGGGACAGTATGAGGATTGTGGTTTGTAACTAAAGTACATATATTTAAGAAATATTTAAAAGAAATTTAAATAAAGCATACTTTATTCCTAACAGGAAAAATTAAATACATAAATACATACATGCATACATACATAAAATGTCCAGTTTTTTTTTAAAGATTTTATTCATTCACTTGACAGACAGAGATCACAAGTAGGCAGAGAGGCAGGCAGAGAGAGAGAGAGGGAAACAGGCTCCCTGCTGAGCAGAGAGCTGGATGCAGGACTAGATCTCAGGACCCTAGGATCATGACCTGAGCCAAAAGCAGTGGCTTAACCCACTGAGCCACCCAGGTGCCCAAAATGTCCAGTTTTTAACAAAAAGTAAAATAGCATGAAAAGACCAGGAAAGTGTGATCCATACACAGGGGGAAAAAAAATGCACACAATAGAAACTTCCTTTGAGAGTATCCAAATGCAAGGCTCAGCAAAGGTGTCAAAGAACCTTTTATGATTATATTCAAGAAATTAAAAGACATTATATTTAAGGACTTAAGTGAAGATGATGATAATGTCTCATAAAAAAGAAAATAGTAAGAAAGATAAAAATTACAAATGAACCAAATGGAAAGACTGGAGTTGAAAGTATGATAACAAAAATGGAAAATTCACTAGGGAGGATCAGTAGATTTCAGCTAGAAAAGTCTATGAATTTGAAAACAGAGATTATGCAATCTAAAGAACAAATGAAGAAAAGTGAACAGAGCCTCAGAAATATATGGAAAACTATGTGAACCAAATTTTGCATAATGAGGGTACTAAAAAAGAATAAAAAGACAAAGAGGTCAAAAATGTATTTGAAGAAATAATGGCTGAACACCTCTGTGCATCCAAGAATCTCCACAAGCTTCAAAGAAATCTATCCTGAGACACATCATAGTTAAAACATTGAAAGAGAAAAAAAAAAATTGAAAGTGGCAAGAGAAAAAGCACTCATTATATATACATTAGAGCCCCAATAAGACTAACAGTTGACATCTCATCATGATTATATCCTTTCCCAAACGTGCATGAGTAATTTTAATAATAAATGACTATTTAAAATTAAAAGACCATGCAACAAAAGTTATACTTCTAGATGATAGTACAAAATTGCTTAACAACATTTTATAGAGTTTTGTACATTTATAAAACAACAAATATATAATCTGAATATATAAGACAATGGTCTTGATTTATGAAAGTGTTATTCTTGAATGAGTATAGAAAATAGAAGATGGTTTCAAAAATATTTATAACATATGATAGCATTTTAAGTGTTAAGTACTAGGTATACTGGTACAGAAAATATTCAAGTATATGAAATTTAATGGAATGGTAATCCTTCGTTAGATAAGAAATTTCCACAGAATCTGGAAGCAAAAGTCCCAGTTTGTTCATATGTTGGACTATACCTAAAGACTATACTGGATCTATTTCCCCCAAAATTGAAAGAGCTGCTGTGTTTTGGAATCCCAGATTAACTACATTCTCCTTCAGGCAATTCCAGAGTCTCTGCACACTCTTCCACTAATGCAAAGATACTTTATAAACTTTATAGTTCTAGCATATCCATAACTCCTATGCATAGGGCCCCTACTCCTTCATTACAAAATACAAGTAGACACTCAAAGTACAACATATATTTGAAGGAAATTACTAAAGACAAAATGTTAAGATCAATGAATGTAAAACTGGTACCAGAGGTTAGAGAGCAAGGAAGGAATGCATGAGTTTTAGAAAACATGACTATGGAAAGGATTTTTCGGGAGCTAGAACTCATCTGTATCATCTGGTAATTAGGAAAAGTAGGCTTACATATATTTGTACAGAGTTTGTAATTGTGAGTATCTGACATCATTCATTGGTCAACACCCTGTGAGCTAATTAGCACAATGAATGACATCTCTGTCCAAACACTACTTAAACACAAACTAAAGGGACAGAGATATTAGTGAGGACACACAACAAAGAACATTCTTTCCAAAAAATAGTTAGGGAAAAAAAGAAAGAGAATAGAACAGAATATGAGAGAAAAGGAAATATTCCAGAACCAGCAATGATTCCAGAACCAGCAATGATTCCAGCATGTGAATTTAAAGGAAAAGTGGTAACAGAAAAGAGAGAGAGAATAATTAATATGCAATAACAGTAATTCTTATGTGGTTAAAATAATTTACATGTAGTAATAATTTATATGTGGCTACAAGTAAGTTTTTCTTAACTAAAAGAGATATGGGAGGAGGAGTCAATATGGCAGAGAAGTAGCAGGCTGAGACTACTTTAGCTAGCAGAAGATCAGCTAGATAGCTTATCTAAAGATTGCAAACACAAATCCAATGGGAATCGAAGAGAAGAAGAACAGCAATTCTAGAAACAGAAAATCAACCACTTTCTGAAAGGTAGGACTGGCGGAGAAGTGAATCCAAAGTGATGGGAAGATAGAACGCGGGGAGAGGGGCTGGCTCCCGGCAAGCGGTGGAGCAACGGAGCACAAAATCAGGACTTTTAAAAGTCTGTTCTGCTGAGGGACATCGCTCCAGAGGCTAAACCAGGGTGAAGCCCACGCGGGGTTAGTGTGGCCTCAGACCCCGCAGGGTCACAGAAGGATCGGGGGTGTCTGAGTGTCACAGAGCTTGCAGGTATTGGAGCAAGAAAGCCGGATACAGAGACAGAGCCAACAGTGAGCTCCCAGCGTTGGGTTACCTTGAACAGGTTGCAGGCTCAGTGAGCTCGGAGCGCAGTCAGAGGTCAAGCAGATGGCAACTATTAGGCACTGTTCTCTGAGGGTGCACTGAGAAGCGGGGCCCCGGGCTCTTGGCTCCTCTGGGCCAGAGACCAGGAGGCCGCCATTTTCATTCCTGTCCTCCGGAACTCTACAGAAAGCGCTCAGAGAACAAAAGCTCCTGAAAACAAACCCGAGCGAATTACTCAGCCTGGTAAGGGTGGTGCAATTCTGCCTGGGGCAAAGACACTTGAAATCACTACAACAAGCCCCTCCCCCAGAAGATCAACAAATCCAGCCAAGACCAAGTTCACCTACCAAGGAGTGCAGTTTCAATACCAAGGAGAGCAGCAGAATTCCAGAAAAGGAGAAAGCAAAGCATGGAACTCATGGCTTTCTCCCCATGATTCTTTAGTCTTGCAGTTAATTTAATTTCTTTTTCTTTTTCAATTTTTATTTTCTATTCTTCTGTTAATTTTTTGTTAATTTTACCCTTTTCTTTTTTAATGTTTTTTAACTAGTTTACCTAATATATATATATTTTTTCTTTTTTATACTTTTTCTTTATTGGTTTTCTTTTTTTAATTGTTTCTTTTCTTTTTCTTTTTTTTTTTTTTTCCTTTCTGAACCTCTTTTTAACCCTTTCTCCCCCTCACAATTTGGGATCTCTTCTGATTTGGCTAAAGCATATTTTCCTGGGGTTGCTGCCACCCTTTTAGTATTTTATTTGCTCCTTCAGATACTCTTATCTGAACAAAATGACAAGGCAGAAAAATTCACCACAAAAAAAAGAACAAGAGGCAGTAACAAAGGCTAGGGACCTAAGCAATACAGACATTGGTAATATGTCAGATTTAGAGTTCAGAATGACAATTCTCAAGGTTCTAGCTGGGCTCAAAAGAAGCATGGAACATATTAGAGAAATCCTCTCAGGAGATATAAAAGCCCTTTCTGGAGAAATAAAAGAACTAAAATCTAACCATGTTGAAATAAAAAAAGCTATTAATGAGGTAAAATAAAAAATGGAGGCTCTCACCACTAGGATAAATGAGGCAGAAGAAAGAATTAGCAATATAGAAGATCAAATGACAGAGAATAAAGAAGCTGAGCAAAAGAGGGACAAATAGCTACTGGACCGTGAGGGGAGAATTTGAGAGATAAGTGACACCATAAGGCAAAAGAACATTAGAATAATTGGGATTCCAGAAGAAGAAGAAAGAGAGAGGGGAGCAGAAGGTATACTGGAGAGAATTATTGGGGAGAATTTCCCTAATATGGCAAAGGGAACAAGCATCAAACTCCAGGAGGTGCAGAGAATGCCCCTCAAAATCAATAAGAATAGGACCACACCCTGTCACCTAATAGTAAAATTTACAAATCTTAGTGACAAAGAGAAAATCCTGAAAGCAGCCCAGGAAAAGAAGTCTGTAACATACAATGGTAAAAATATTAGATTGGCAGCAGACTTATCCACAGAGACCCTGCAGGCCAGAAAGAGCTGGCATGATATATTCAGAGCACTAAATGAGAAAAACATGCAGCCAAGAATACTATATCCAGCTAGTCTATCATTGAAAATAGAAGGAGAGATTAAAAGCTTCCACTACAAACAAAAACTGAAAGTATTTGCAAACACCAAACCAGCTCTACAGGAAATATTGAAAGGGGTTTTCTAAGCAAAGAGAAAGCCTACAAGTGGTAGACCAGAAAGGAACAGAGACAATATACAGTAACAGTCACCTTACAGGCAATACAATGGCACTAAATTCATATCTCTCAATAGTTACCCTGAACATTAATGGGCTAAATGACCCAATCAGAAGACACAGGGTATCAGAATGGAAAAAAAAAAACAAAAAACAAAAAACAAAAAACAAAAAAACATCTATATGTTGCCTCCAAGAAACTCATTTTAAGCCCGAAGACACCTCCAGATTTAAACTGAGGGGGTGGAAAACAATTTACTAATGGACATGAGAAGAAAGCAGGGGTGGCAATCCTTATATCAGATCAATTAGATTTTAAGCCAAAGACTATAATAAGAGATGAGGAAGGACACTATATCATACTCAAAGGGTCTGTCCAACAAGAAGATCTAACAATTTTAAATATCTATGCCCCCAACGTGGGAGCAGCCACCTATGTAAACCAATTAATAACAAAATCAAAGAAACACATCAACAATAATACAATGAGAGTAGGAGACTTTAACACTCCCTTCACGGAAATGGACAGATCATCCAAGCAAAAGATCAACAAAGAAATAAAGGCCTTAAATGACACACTGGACCAGGTGTACATCACAGATATATTCAGAACATTTCATCCCAAAGCAACAGAAAACACATTCTTCTCTAGTGCACATGGAACATTCTTCAGAATAGATCACATCCTGGGTCACAAATCAGGTCTCAACCAGTATTAAAAGATTGGGATCATTCCTTGCATATTTTCAGACCACAATGCTATGAAGCTAGAACTCAATCACAAGAGGAAATTTGGAAGGAACACAAATACATGGAGACTAAACAGCATCCTTCTAAAGAATGAATGGGTCAACCAGGAAATTAAAGAAGAATTGAAAAAATTCATGGAAACAAATTATAATAAAAACACAATGGTTCAAAATCTGTGGGACACAACAAAAGCAGTCCTGAGAGGAAAATATATAGTGGTACAAGCCTTTCTCAAGAAACAAGAAAGGTCTCAAATACACAACCTAACCCTACACCTAAAGGAGCTGGAGAAAGAACAACAAAAAAACCCTAAACCCAGCAGGAGAAGAGAAATAATAAAGATCAGAGCAGAAATCAATGACACAGAAACCAGAAAAACACTAGAACAAATCAATGAAACTAGGAGCTGGTTCTTTGAAAGAATTAATAAGATTGATAAACCCCTGGCCAGACTTATCAAAAAGAAAAGAGAAAGGACCCAAATAAATAAAATCATGAATGAAAGAGGAGAGATCACAACGAACACCAAAGAAATACAAACAATTATAAGAACATACTATGAGCAACTCCATGCCAACAAATTTGACAATCTAGAAGAAATGGATGCATTCCTAGAGACATATAAACTACCACAACTGAACCAGGAAGAAATAGAAAACCTGAACAGACCCATAACCAGTAAGGAGATTGAAACAGTCATTAATAATCTCCAAACAAACAAAAGCCCAGGGCCAGACAGCGTTCCGGGGGAATGCTACCAAATATTTAAAGAAGAACTAATTCCTATTCTCCTGAAACTGTTCCAAAAAACAGAAATGGAAGGAAAACTTCCAATCTCATTTTATGAAGCCAACATCACCTTAATCCCAAAACCAGACAAGGATCCCATCAAAAAAGAGAGCTATAGACCAATATCCTGGATGAACACAGATGCAAAAATTCTCACCAAAATACTAGCCAATAAGATTCAACAATACATTAAAACAATTATTCACCACGACCAAGTGGGATTTATTCCAGGGCTGCAAGGTTGGTTCAACATCCTCAAATCAGTCAATGTGATACAACACATCAATAAAAGAAAGAACAAGAACCATATGATATTCTCAATAGATGCTGAAAAAGTATTTGACAAAGTACAGCATCCCTTCCTGATCAAAACTCTTCAAAGTGTAGGGATAGAAGGCACATACCACAATATTATCAAAGCCATCTATGAAAAACCACCGCAAATATCATTGTCAATGGAGAAAAACTGAAAGCTTTTCCCCTAAGGTCAGGAACACGGCAGGGATTTCCACTATCACCACTGCTATTCAACATAGTACTAGAAGTCCTAGCCTCAGCAATCAGACAACAAAAGGAAATTAAAGGCATCCAAATCAGCAAAGAAGAAGTCAAATTATCACTCTTCGCAGATGATATGATACTATATATGGAAAACCCAAAGACTCCACTCCAAAACTGCTAGACCTTGCATAGGAATTCAGTAAATTGTCAGGATATAAAATCAATGCACAGAAATCAGTTGCATTTCTCTACACCAACAACAAGACAGAAGAAAGAGAAATTAAGGAGTCAATCCCATTTACAATTGCACCCAAAATCATAAGATACCTAGGAATAACCTAACCAAAGAGGCTAAGAATCTATACTCAGAAAACGATAAAGTACTCATGAAAGAAATTGAGGAAGACACAAAGAAATGGAAAAATGTTCCATGCTCCTGGACTGGAAGAATAAATATTGTGAAAATGTCTATGCTACCTAAAGCAATCTACACATTAATGCAATTCCCTTCAAAGTACCATCTATCTTTTTCAAGGAAATGGAACAAATAATCCTAAAATTTATATGGAACCAGAAGAGACCTCGAATAGCCAAAGGAATATTGAAAAAGAAAGCCAAAGTTAGTGGCATTCCAATTCCGGACTTCAAGCTCTATTACAAAGCTGTCATCATCAAGACAGCATGGTACTGGCACAAAAACAGACACATAGATCAATGGAACAGAATAGAGAGCCCAGAAATAGACCCTCAACTCCATGGTCATCTAATCTTTGACAAAGCAGTAAAGAATGTCCAATAGAAAAAAGACAGCCTCTTCAATAAATGGTGTTGGGAAAATTGGATAACCACATGCAGAAAAATGAAATTGGACCATTTCCTTACACCACACATGAAAATAGACTCAAAATGGAAGAAGGACCTCAATGTGAGAAAGGAATCCATCAAAATCCTTAAGGAGAACACAGGCAGCAACCTCTTTGACCTCAGCAGCAGCAACATCTTCCTAGGAACATCGCCAAAGGCAAGGGAAGCAAAGGCAAGAATGAACTATTGGGATTTCATCAAGATCAAAAGCTTTTGCACAGCAAAGGAAACAGTTAACAAAACCAAAAGACAACTGACAGAATTGGAGAATATATTTGCAAAAGACATATCAGATAAAGGACTAGTGTCCAAAATCTATAAAGAACTTAGCAAACTCAACACGCGAAGAACAAATAATCCAATCAAGAAATGGGCAGAGGACATGAACAGACATTTCTGCTAAGAAGACATTCAGATGGCCAACAGACACATGAAAAAGTGCTCCACATCACTCGGCATCAGGGAAATACAAATCAAAACCACAATGAGATACCACCTCACACCAGTCAGAATGGCTAAAATTAACATGTCAGGAAATGACAGATACTGGCA
Source organism: Neogale vison (assembly GCF_020171115.1). Classification (NCBI taxonomy): domain Eukaryota; kingdom Metazoa; phylum Chordata; class Mammalia; order Carnivora; family Mustelidae; genus Neogale; species Neogale vison. The sequence goes on along the minus strand of NC_058093.1, from coordinate 107,359,098 downwards.
AGGATGTGGAGAAAGGGGAACCCTCCTACAGTGTTGGTGGGAATGCAAGCTGGTGCAACCACTCTGGAAAATAGCATAGAGGTTCCTCAAAATGTTGAAAATAGAACAGCCCTATGACCCAGCAATTGCACTACTGGGTATTTACCCTAAAGATACAATTGTAGTGATCCGTAGGGGCACGTGCACCCGAATGTTTATAGCAGCAATGTCCACAATAGCCAAACTATGGAAAGAACCTAGATGTCCATCAACGGATGAATTGATAAAGAAGAGTGGTACATATACACAATGGAATACTATGCAGCCATCAAAAGATATGAAATTTTGCCATTTGCGACAATGTGGATGGAACTAGAGGGTATCATGTTTAGCGAAATAAGTCAAGCGGGGAAAAACAACTATCATATGATCTCCCTGATATGAGGAAGTGGAGATGCAACATGGGTTAAGGGGGTAGAAGAATAAATGAAACAAGATGGTATTGGGAGGGAGACAAACCATGAGTGACTCTTAATCTCACAAAGAAACTGAGGGTTGCTGGAGGGAGGGGTTTGGGGAGAAGTGGGGTGGGGTTATTGACATTGGGGAGGGTATGTGCTATGGTGAGTACTGTGAAGTGTGTAAACCTGGCGATTCACAGACTTGTACCTGGGGGGATAAAAATATATTATATGTTTATAAAAATTAAAAAATTAAAAAAAAAAACCCTAAAAAGATATGGCCCTTCAGACTGAAAAGCCTGAATACCAACCAATAAGGAGGTATTTTAAGGCTCATTTTAATGAGCTATACATAGACATACTGTTATGTAATTTAACAATAAAAAAATGTTCTACAGGCTTCTGGATAAAATAGAATAAGATAAGAACATGTGGGGAGGCTATTGCTTAAACATCCCAGGCACAGGTTAATCTTTTTGGCTCAGGTCATGATCTCAGAGTCACGAGATCCAGCCCTCAGCCCTTAGTGATCCACACTCAGCAGGGAATCTGCTTGAAGACTCTCTCTCACTCTCTTTCTGCCCCTCTCCCTGCTCACATGCATGTATTCTCTCTCTCTCTAAAATGAATAAATAAATCTTTAAAAAAGAGAGTGTCCATTATTTTCTCATGTCTAATCATTGACATTAAAGCTGGTATTAAGAGGATACTAAGAGTTAGCTAAAAGTTTCTTTCTCTACTTCCCATGACCCACCAGCAAAAAAGGGCACAGGAGATTTTAAGGAAAAATAGTTTTGAACATGTGCTTCAGCTTAAGTGTTACTAAAATAGTTATTCAAAATGTTGCCATTGCAAAGAAATCAATGTATTTCTGTTTCATACACACTTTCTGAGGAGGATACTTGAAGATGTACTTCAGCTAATAAGGAGTAGCTACCACAAAAGTGAAACACATGGGTTATAATAGTTCAGTGTAGAAATCTCAGGATGTCAATAATTCGGACAAGAACTTTATTTGGTTTGAATTAGAATACCAATTCAGGTGCTCGCTTCAGCAGCCCATATAGAATACCAATTCAGAGGCCTCCATGAAATGTGTTTTTCAGGATAAAAATAGAATAATGTCAATAATGTATATAACACAAAGAATGTTTTAAGATATCCTTAATATGGTGAGTACAGGAAAAATAATAAAAGTGAAAAACTATTTTTAAAAACCTCAGGGGGAACTAGCAAGCAAACAAAAAAAAAAGCACAAGAAGTTCTTCCACAAATAAAGTAAACCAAAGACTGCCATATTTTGAGTATTTGATGGAGTGAAAAGACATCTAAAATACTTGCAGTTGTTTCCACTGAATGTCCCAGGGTTTTTACAGTAGAATTCTAGGAAAGGAAATATAATCCTAGGAATCCACCTGCTTTATCCTGATCATTATAGATACAAAACTAACAATAAACTACAACTTAATGATTTCTATTAGTTATAAACAAAATATAGACTAATGTGAAGAAGACTTAATTATGATTACAGAGGAGAAGAATATGAATAATGTCATCCTTCTAAAAATGTAGATAACTGGGGTACCTGGGTTGCTTGATCTGTTAAACGTCTGCCTTCAGCTCAGGTCATGATCCCATGGTTCTGGGATCATGCCCCACATTGAGCTCCCTGCTTAGCAGGGATCCTGCTCATGCTCTCTTTCTCATTCATTTTCTCTGAAATAAATAAATAAAATCTTCAAAAATTGCAGATGTCAAGTGTTAACAGGTAGAAATGGAATGAGAATATTTTATGTAGGCCAGGATGTTAATATGTCAATTTATAATGGAAAGAGTAAAGATATATTATAAAATTGATGAAATAGGAAATATAGGCTTATGTATATTATGTGTACAGTTGGAGTGTGTGTGTATTTGCGTGTAATGAAGATAGCCAAAAGAAGAAAAGTAGAGAACAAGGTTGAAGATATTCAACTTTCATACAAAAAGTCGTAAGAATGACTAAAGTTAATGAATTTTAAGAAGGCATGCAAGATAACTATTTAATTATTTAAGGTAGTAAATAATTGTTAGTTAATTAAAAGGCTCCAATCCATTGCCCATGAACCACTAAAGAAGAATTCCAGGTTCTGCTAGGGACTTTGGTGAGCTCCATTTGAAACATTCCATTTGAATACACCTTCTCCCTGAATGACCCAGGACAATCCCAAGGAAGTGTATCCCCTAAAGAGAAGGGGCCCTCAATATCCTGGAAGGCTGGTGAAAGAAATATCCTTGGTACTGATAGGTATAAGAAATTAGAGGAAAATCAGTCCCTGTTGTGTTTGTGTCCTGTTACCAACAAAAATGCCTCTCTGATTCAAGAGAATTACAATTCAGTTCAAGAAAATTATTTTGCTCATACAAAAATGGCAAGCTGGCCTCTTGGAAGAAATGGAGACTAAGTGTTTAGATTTTTGCATAGCAATTTGACGGAGTGATTTCGTGTTTGTTGAATGAAACAATTAAATGTTTGTTTGTAAGGTTTATGTTTTTCATTCATCTTTCTAGTGCTATAGTGTATAGACATGTCAGTCTATGATGGATTGGGGGCAAAAGATCTTGTCCATCATCACAGGTAGCTTAAAAAGCACTGCTCTGCAGCATTCAGCTGCCATCTGTCTGGTTTATTTCAATTTCAAATCACTAGTGCCTAGAATGATGACTGCCATAGACCAGTGACTCAAGCAATATTTTAAGTGAATGAAGGAAGGAATGTTTCAAACATGGCATAGTTAATAAATATTTATTGAATGTTCAAAAATTTAAAACTGGCTTCCTCCAGGGGGAGGGAAGGGGAGAGCAGATGCATGAAAAAGGGGACTGCCTTTCATTATAGCTTTTTATTATTGCTTAATTTTTTACCATCAAACTGTGAGAAAGAAGGAACCTTTCAAATGGAGAAGAGAATTTCTCTCACTGTAGAAATGAAAAGGAGTCTGAGCTGGCTCTATAGGTGTAAGAAGACCTGGATCAGAGGGGAAGAGTGCTTTTTGTTTTTTGTTTTAACTTTTTTCAGTGTTCCAAGATTCATTGTTTATGCACCACACCCAGTGCTCCATACAATAAGGGTCCTCCATAATACCCACCACCAGGTTCTTCCAAGCCCCCACACTCCTCCCCTCCAAAACCCTCAGCTTGTTTCTCAGAGTCCAAAGAGTATTTTTGACTGTGATGTCCTTTTTAGGGACGGTTATGGTGAATGCATATGAAGGTAAGATATCTGAAATACAAATTAGGTATTACCATAAAAAAGGGGTCATTGTGACTTGTATTTTAGACAAGTTTCGTTTCCTTTCCACACAATAGTAAGTAGCACTCGGTAGAATGCCAGACATAGATGTGTGTGTATGTGTGTATGATACCATAGTATTACCAATGGATTTCCAAGATTTCATAATATCTATGAAATATCATCCTGGGCAGATGCCATGTCTTTTTTCTTTCATTATATTGTATGACAACTAACATTTCTGAAATGGAAACTTTCTTCACAGATCAGCTGTGGACAAATCCAGAAAAGAAAAAAAACTGCAGTCTCCATTCCTCTGTATGCTAATATGAGGGATTCCAGCATGGCAGCAGTAATTTTGTATTTTTAAAAAACAAAAGGATTACCCCTTCTCTAAAGGATATGAAGATAGGCTATTGAAGAAGTTATTTATTTGGTTCTAATCCCTTGCAAAACAGACTGAATGAAATACTACAGAGCATTTCTTTGTTATCTGCTGTTGTTGCTAGTTTTGTGGTTTGGGCTGATATGTATCAAAAGTCTACTAGGTGTAGGACTCCTTGGGTCTCATTCAAATGGAGAGAAAAAAGGAAACCACCTGTTTTTGAGCCTATTTTCAACAAGATGAGAATCATTTAGAAGAACCAGTAACCACCACATGAGTAAAAGAAAAACCAATCATCTTGCAGTGAGGGATTACAAACCATTGTAAATAGACCTTAGAAAATGCAAATTTGAATGTGGGGCTCTTCAGGCTTATTCCAATTTACCATTTTACCCTCTTCCTCTTTTTATGACACTCAGGAAAAAATTGCTTCCACTCTAAAAACTATTGTATTATACGTTTATGCAACATGAAAAATGTTAATTCTTCAGGGAGATTTTCCCTTAGGCCTTCAATTTGATTTTGAAATGGATGAAGTGAATGACAGTATTTCATTATTGAAACCCCCCTAGGAAGGTATTTTGGCTGCCTAGTAAATCGTGGATGTCATGTTGATTTTCTTTTTATTACTCCACTAAAGGATGGTATTGACTCCTTATGAAAATTGGGAATGAAGAAAAATAAACTATAAAATGTCTGTCCTTAATCTTTTCTCTTCTGAGTATTAAGAAGCAAAGAAGAACTAATAGAGTCACAGGATGATTGTTACTACGGTTGCTTACCTTAACTCCTGACATTTCAAAATACCTACATAGCAATATGGGCAAATAATAAGGCAACGTTTCAGTTACTCCTACTGAACTTTAAAAACTATTTTCATGTTCTTTACTATGTTTCACTATTCCTATAATCCCTAAATTGCATCTAACAACGAGTTTTCATTTATCATTGAAAGACTAGAGAGATCGAGCAACTTGTGCAAGACCACCCCATCGACAGGGTGGATATACGGACTCGGTAACTCAGCCTCAGTCTCTAAGCCCTAGCTTCTTCACAAAAGACATCAGGACGCACCCCCAGCAAGTTAAGCCTTCCTGTTACATCATTCATAAGAAAGTTATGCTTTCATATTGCAACGTTCATTTGTCATAGTTATTCTCTCTGGCTGTAGTGAGTTGCCAAGTCTGTGTGTTGGCAGTATTTCTGTAGTTCATATTTTTAAAGGATCATGTGTCACTTTTACTCTTCAATGAAGAACTACAGTCCTTCAAGCCCCTGGGCTTGCTTCAAACACCTCTTTCCTCTACTAGATCCCACAGCTGAATTTCAAATCAATGCCTTCCAGATGATGTCCAGTCCTATTTCTTTACATGGTACTTGATGAAAACAGGGCATTATCAACTGTCTCAACTCTGCCTTCCAGGTGGGTAAGACTGAACATTTATTTTACATTTTGGATGTCCTGTCCAAATCAAAGCCATGAGCATATTGACATCTTAGGATCTCGAGCATGCTCAGGAGTACATCATTGTCAGTCATTCTCACAGGACACCACCCAGACCATCATCAACTATAGTTGGAAACTTGTTAGAAATACAAATTCTTGGATCTGTCCCCAGACTTCAGCAAGTCTAGAGGTGTGGCTTGGTGATCTATGTTTTAGGAAGTCCCCAGTAGATTCTGATGTACAGTGAAGATTAAAAACCAATTTTCTCTTTTATTATGTGTTGGCTCATTCAGGGGAAATCAGTTTGAACTTCTGTCCATACAGTTTCCTCTTTTTTTTTTTTTTAAAAGATTTTATTTATTTATTTGACAGAGAGAGATCACAAGCAGGCAGAGAGAGAGGAGGAAGCAGGCTCCCTGCTGAGTAGAGAGCCCAATGTGGGACTCGATCCCAGGACTCTGAGATCATGACCTGAGCCAAAGGCAGTGGGTTTCAGATCAGGCTTTAATTATGGTTACTAGATCCAATCCTACATCTGGCTTTGCAGGCTCAGCATGAACTCTGCTTGAGATTCTCTCTCCCTCTCCCTCTGTCCCTCCCACTTGTGCTCTCTCTCTCTGAATTTCAATGTACATAGTTTCACAGCCTCTTGAATGTTGGTCTATTTTCTCTTGTTTCTCAATAGGAGTTCTGAAAGGTCAGTTTCTAAAAATATAGGTGTATATATACACTTCTGCACAGACACACATAAAAAATAGGCATTGAATTTAGTCATTTTATTAATGATGTTACTTTATAGAGCTACTCTAATCATAAAAAAGGGAAAAAATTGTTTCATTATGAGAACTGTTCACATAGGAATACAAATGTTTTTAGATGAGCAGGACTGAATGTGTTTATCTGGTATAATCCCTGACCTTTAATATATTTCTTTTTGTTTTTTGTTTACAAGTGCTGCCAGTGGTAGTTTTATAGGAGATAAAGAGAAAGATCCCCTAAAGGCATCTCTCCATCACTGTACCATAGAAAACAATCTGAACATTTGGCATTAAGAATATTCACCAAAGGTGAAGTAAATCCTATAATTTTCTTATTCATGGGCTTTAATTTCCTTGACAGAACTATGGCTTATAGAAATGGCCTTGATCCTGGAATAGCAAACATATAAATTATTTATAATTTAATATATCCTTGCTACCTGTTTATTGGAATGAAATGCTACAAACACAAATAGAAATAGGTGAGCTAGAAAGGAATCTCATATCTGGCCATATGATTGGATGAGACAAAGGATGGGATCCATTTATTCTCCAAATTAGAAAAAAACAGGACTATAATTGAAAGTCTAGTAAGTGTTATTCGGGTTACATTTGATGAAGAACTGAAATGCTAGGAAATTAGAGAATACACCAGAGCATTTTAGATATTATCTGGTTATGCCCCTCATTTCACAAATGAGGCAACTAAGACCTAAAAAGGAAGACATATTATACATTTAATTTTGTTCTTTCTAGGCTGTCCTATTTCTTAGGATTATACTCTCTAGTAATATCCTAGGACTGCCAGAAGGAATTACCCTAAGCTTTGTAGTTTAAAACAACAGAAAATTATCCTGGCATAATTCTGGAGGCTAGAAATCTGAAATCCACTTGTTGGCAGCCCTCAGAAGGCTCTAGGGAAGAATTACTTCTGTCTCTTCTAGCTTCTGAACAGAATGTTTCTAAGCTTCAGACATTTCTTAGTTCATGATGTGGGTTAGAAACATCAGTATTATTAACACATCCACTAAACTGTATGAAATCAAAATAAAAATCCAAGTGGGGATATTTGTTAAAAATTACAAACTAACTCTTAAACTTATATGAATGTGCAGAGGACCTCGTTTTGCCAAATTAATTTTGGGGAAAAAAAGAACAAATTTGGAGAACTATAAAACCTGATTTCCTTTTTTTAAAAAGTATTTTATTTATGTATTTGTCAGAGAGAAAAAGAGAGAGAGAACAAACAGGGGAACAGGAGAAGAAGAGAGAGTATCAACTTCTCTGCTGTGCAGGTAGCCAACGCGGGGCTCAATTCCAGAACCCCAGAATCATGACCTGACCAGAAAGACAGATGCCCAACCAACTGAGCCCCCCAGGGACCCCATCTGATTTCTATACCTATTATAGAGCTACAGTAATCAACACAACATAAGTTGCTTTAAAAACAAATAAATTAGTAGATCACTGCACATACCAGAGGACCTAGAAAGGACTCCACACTTAAATGGTTGGTTGTTTTTCATACAGTTGTGTCATGATTACATTTTAAAAGAATGGCTTTAGCTACTTGAGAAAGACACTCCTTACTGGTAGGAGACACATATATACCTCAGAGGGCAGAAGAAGAATTATCAATTGTAATTTTAGTAAATATTTTAGGAAAGGGAGGTCAGGAAGCTATTATCAGGTGTTGGCTAGAAGGAACAGAGAAATCTTTTGGAAGCAATGAACTTTCTCAGGCAGGTGTTCTATTGGGCAAGTAGGGTCATTTTGGGATGACTGCCTTCTGTTGCTTGAAGGCAGGCCAGAAGTTGGTCATCTCTTAATGCAATGGTTTGGATGGAATCATTGAGTCAAGAGTTCTACCGTTCTCAGCCATAAACTAGAAACAAAGTCTAAAGCAAGGGGGAATGGATACATAAACTCCTCAGCAGTGAAAAGGAGCCAACTTTTAATTATAACACATGACATAATTAAAGCTCAAAATCACAAAGCTCTGTAAAATAAGCCAGGCACCAGAGTGTATCCTGTATGGAAGACAACCTGTGTGTTTCTATTTGCATTGAAGTTCTACAACAGATAAAAGTAATCTGTGATGGTAAAACATCAGAAAAGGGGTTTTTCTGTGGAGGAAAAGGGGTTATTTTCTGTGCTGTTTTTACTGGTCTTCCACTTTTAACACTTCTTACACTGATCTGTGATTGTCTATTAACTAGCTTTTCTGAAGAACTGTTTGTGTCTTACCTTCCAATCCCCAGGAATTCTCTCCAGCTCTGGTGCAAGGTTGTTGACAAAGTTTTAGTGATGCCCTACTGTGTATAACAGTCTTTGATAACCATAAACAATTTAATTAAAAATAGAAAAATGTCTCTTCAAAATAACTCTGAAAAGTTTCCACAGGATGATATCCATTAGGTGCCATCACAATGAGGAAATGAAAGGAGGAGGGAAAAAAAAAAAAAAAAAAGATACTGCTTTACACTCTCAGCTTCAATTTATTTAGAGAGAAATTTATTTTGCAAATGATGCAAAAAGATGAATGCTCATTTGGTAAGAAGATATATAGAAATTCCAGAGCTAGCCACTTAAGGAACCTCTGACGAGAAAAGATTACAAAGCACTGCACATATGAATGGAAATATAAAACATACCACTTATTTCATAATTTTAACAGTCTGGCCAAGGTGAAGGTTTCCAGACCATTGCTTAGGCAAATGTTATCATTTTACTCCTTTCCTTCTTTATACCTGAATGAAGATTCAGATCAGGAACACACAACTGTTAAGTATTAGGACACAGCTAAAAAAGATACAAAACATAGTGTGGCTAATGAAAAATCATAAAAGTATACTTGTTTGTGAAGAGGCCATCAAAATCCATTCATTTTACCATCATACTCGGGGTTTTCTTTTTTTTCTTTTTTTTTTGTTTTCTTTTTTCTCTCTCTTTAGATGCTATTTCTAAACCATCTAAGGAAGTGAATGAACAACAAAATGCACTGAGTATTGATCTCACCTGTGCCTTTTCTTATAATCACTCTGAATGGACACTTTGGGTTCAACCTCTTTCCCAGTTGATATCATAGGAGGAAATGGAATCATTTGCCTTTTGAACTATAAATCATGAAGAATACTGGGTCTGGGTTTGTCTCTGATCCACGTCTCCCTGGGATGGATCTCAGCTTCCAATACTTGAGAGGCAGACACAGATACAGCCACCAACATCCTTCTCTCATTCATTTGCTTTTGTGTTAGCTTTGGACTGGATATTCTGATGGATGGGCAAGCTCTTGATCTCATACATCTTTTAATGCTTTGCCTTGCTTGGAATTCAAGAAGTCTGCACAGTTTCTTAGATGAGAATACAAGTCCTGCATTGCTTCAAAACCCTCAATTCAGAAGACCTAAATCAACAACAACAATGACAACTACAAAAATGTGCCACCATCTATTGAAGGGAGAAGCCCAGAGAAAATGCACATTGCACAAGTGGTATGTTGACTCTTTAGATAAATGGGAGCCCCTTAAAAGCAATAAATTAGAAGGGAACCCCAGTAGATTCTAAGAGATAAATATGGGATGTCAATTTTAAGGGATGTCAACTGTGAACTGGGATGTTCTATACCTCTACTTTCTCCCTGACAGATAAATAGACTGGATATTTAGAGAATTGTAATCTAACATAAAAGATAGTATTCTTTATAGTTCATGTATTCTAGTATTATAACTATTCTAAAGTGTACAAAATGTTACTGGTTAAAAACATTAGTAACCACCATTTAGAGAAGAACTAGTTGCAGAGGTCTTTAATAGCAAAGAGGTATTTAATAGCAAACAAAAAGTTATGAAATAATATAGATTATATCTATCAGACCATTGTATAAAATGGATATCCAGGTACCTGGATGGCTTGGTGGGTCGGTTAAGTGTCTGGCTGCAGCTCAGGTCATGATCCCAGGGTTCTGGGATCCAACCCCACATCTGGCTCCCTGCTCAGTGGGGAGTTTTCTTCTCTCTCTGCTCCCCCTCATCCCTGGCTCCTGTGTGCTCTCTCTCTCTCTCACTCATGAAATAAATAAATTCCTTTTAAAAAATAAGGTGGATATCCAAAGGTCCATGACAGGCTCTATACCTACATGTAACAGCAAGAGCTCCTGAATATAACTGAAAGGGGTTAGAGCAGTGACTCAATATCTAAGCAGAAGGCTGGTGCTTCTGTGAGTAGTCCCTCCCTTACTTCTTCTATTCTGCACATGCCTTATATCCCATTCATTTGACTTTTCTTACAGGCTGCTCACCCTTGGTTTATAGCACTGATTGGCATGAACTTTAGTGACCGTGGTTTATTTAAACAATATCAGTCTCCAATAGTTCAAATTCCAGTTACATTGTACTATTACATAGTAACAGTGATTAACCGCATGGAGTACAAACTTTGCTGCTAGCTCTTCAGTCCACAAATCACTGTATAAATACCACACCCATATCGCCATCAGTGATCAACCACGTACAATCCTTTAATGTCTGTGGTGATTAGTTGTTGTGCTTCTGCTCCTCAGTTCATACATGTACAACAAAGCATGTCATTGTGTCACCTCCTTGTCTCTCAGTGATAGCCTCATATGACATTATACAGAAATAGAAAATTGAAAGAAAAAACTGACCAACAAAGAAGAAGTGCAGAAAAAAAAAAACCCAAATGTCTTAATACTAGAATAGAAATTTGAAGCAAACATAAAATCCATTATAGAAGAAATAGCTGACCATAAAATTGTTGAGAGATTCTAGATATTCAGCTAGAGGAGTTTAGCAAAGATGTATTTGTCAACATAAATGAGGAAAGTGGTCTTAATGAAAAGCATGAAGATATCTCAAAGAAAGTGGTGGTGCCTAAAAACTTCACATTGAAGGGACTCTCACATAATTTCACAAAACTAAAGGAAGGAAGGATAAAATGTTTGAACCTGATGCAAACATAGAGGGTACATAACAGTTTGCATGGGCACAGAAAAGATGCTTATTCTATATCCTAAGTTATGTGATGGAAGAAGGCAAGTACTCTTTATTAAGATTTTATGAAGAAATAAACTTTTTATTTCTCAATGTTTCTAATATTTTAAATCAATGTACTAAATGAATATTAGTTTCACTATTTTGTTAAATCTCCCTTTACATTTATAACCAACAGTAAAGTTTACAGGGTTTTGACAAAACATTTAAGATTAGTAAATTGCCCCATTGAGTATTATGATCCTTTTGGATGGTGTCAGCTCCCAGGGTGATTTGTGTGATTCCCACTATAGTGCAGTAAGTGCTCCCTCTGCTCAGAGTTCATGTTAATGCATATGTGTTTTCTTCCCTTCTCGTCTACCCAACAAATGTTTTCTCTTGCTTCAAGACCCATCCCCAGAGTCACCTTAAGGACATTTTCATTAACTTCTAGATAATGCTAAATTCTTCCCAAATTTTGATTTTTTTTGACATGTTTTTCGGGTCCCTATGAGAGTATCTAATTTTATATTTTTACAGGTGTTTCTTCTCAACCTTGTGAATTTCAGAAATGTACATCTGTCTATCATTAACATATAGCAACTAACCTGAGATAATGGGCTCTTAGGAATTGTTTATAAAATTGAATGTCTTTGCCTTTTTCTTTTTATTATGCAACTCCAAAAATTATATATCTTATGTTAGCAGTTTTGTGTGTTCATAATGAGCCCTGTCGACAATGTGCTCTTGTGTTACACAACCTTAAGATCCAAAACTATGCCAGACTTACACTTCAGAAATGGGTCTAGCACATTAATGTCTTTGAAGGACATTATATTAACCCTTGGTTTTGGCAAGGTGAATGAATTTCTTTGGTAAGCTTGCAAAGTTGTGCAAGTGCAAATTTTGACAGAGTTGTAGGGATGAAAGCCTGCTTGGAGTACATAAGTGAACAACACACACAACCACAACAATAAAAAATAGAAGGAAGTCTCTTATTTAGAGACTATAGAAAGAAAACATTTATCTATAATCATAGTCTCCCAAAGCATCACTAATGGGAATAAGGGGACTTTTTTAAAAGACATAACCAAACAAAGATAAGAACTGAAAGAGAAGCAACAGGTCTGGAACAGCAGTTAATCTGAAAAGTAAAGGAATCTGTGGTAAAAGATTGAACAGATACATAAGAAATGGAACCCTAAACCCTTAGGTATAACTGAGAAATAACTTATGTGCCGTACTCTTTTGAAAAGGAAATGATACTCTGCCACATAATGCTAGAAGGATAGTAAAGATGTGGGCAAAAAGAAGGGGATTTTGTTGAAACGTTCCTTAATAACAATCCTTTCAGACACAGGTTCATCCCCTGAGAGTATACCCAGACGTATAACTCCATGTATGACTGAAGGTAGTGGTGATGTTCTGAAAGTCAGAGGACTAAATAGACATACATGTAAGACATGCTGAAAGCTGCAGTACTCTCTTTCAGTTAACTTCAGAATTTGGTTGGAGGGTCATGCCTTCACTTTCTAGCAGGAAGCTAGAAAATCGTCCTCTGTTGATTCTGACCAGTCCAGATCTCCGTGCTATTATGCTAAACATGTACCAATGTCAGTGATCTCGTGTTTTTATGTGTAAAACTTAATAATATATATAAAAAATGCCCTCCAATATGAAAAGTGAAAGTAATAAAATAAATATCATTCGATATCTAAGAGGAAGAAAACCTCTAAAAAAATTACTATTTTTAAATAGATAAGAAACAATATGAAGCCGTGTAAAATAAACCACTAAATAAGAAAATTAAATGTCCAGGAAACAGGAAAATAGGTTTTAAAATTTAAAAATGTGGTAGGATAAAATGAAAACAGCTTGGAGAATTGGAAGGTAAAGGTGAAATCCCTTAAAAATAAGGATTGATTCAAAAATGGAAAATAAGAGAGAAAAAGAAATGAGATTAAAAATATATATTTATGTAAACAAATACATATTCAAAGAAATCATCTGACTATCCAGGAAATCAAAATTCTATATAATAAGAGTTCTAGAAAGGAAGATCAGAAACAAAGAGCAGAATGGGTTATCAACACACTATTTCAAGATTGATAGATATGTTTCTGAACTAAAAAATATACAAAGTATTTAGCATGGTTGTTTAACAGACCCACACTAGTGATTATTATTCTGAAGTTTGTAACACTAGGTAGAAACAACAACAACACAAAAATCTGTTAATCTTTTCAGAAGGAAACAAAAGTAATATAAATACTAAATAACAGTTATATGATGGGGGAGGCACCTGGGTGGCTAGGTTGGTTAAGCATCTACCTTCTGCTCATGTCGTGATCTCAGGGTCTTGGGGTCCATTGAGCCCTGTGTGGGGCTCCCTGCTCAGCGGTGAGTCTGCTTTTTCCTCTAGCTCTGTCCCTTCAAACCTCCCCTACTTGTGCTCTCTCTCTCTCAAATAAATAAGTAAAATCTTTTTAAAAAATTATATCAGGAATTTTAACAGAAATTAGCTTGATCTCAATCATGCCAAAACTCTAGAATCTAGAGTTTTCCTTCAAAAATGAAGGGAGAAAATCTAGTCAGCAAGAAGGTATACTAGGAAGATCACTCAGGCATGATATATAAGCCTTTTCATTTGTTGAACTTAGTTTGTCTTTTGTTTAGGAGTTTTCCATCAATATTCATAGGGGTTATTGGGTTGTAGTTTTGTTTCTTTGTACACCTTTATCTTGCTCTGTTATCAGTGCAATGTTGGCCTCATGAATGAAATTGAAAGTGTTCCTTCCCTCTATTTTTTGGAAGAGCTTAAGAATAAGGGTTGATTTCTCTTTCAATGTTTGGTACAACATACGAACACAGAAACCTGGTCCTAGGCTTTTCTTTCTTGGGAAATAGTTGATTGCTAGTCTGATACTACTAGTTAAAGGTTTTAGTATGATTTTCTATTTCTTTATGATTCAGTCTTGACAGACTGTATGTTCCTAGAAATTTGTCCATTCATCTAAATTATTCAGTTTGTTGGCATAGAAATGTTTATTACATTACTCTCTTATAATCCTTTCCATTCTGTAAAATCAGTAGTATGGTTCCTTCTTTCATTTCTGATTTTAGTTATTTGAATCTTTAGTATTTTTCTTGGTCAGTCTAGATAATGATTTTCCCATTTTGTTGATCTTCTCAAAGCCATTCTTTTGTGTTTTTTTTATTGTTTTCTAGACTCTATTTTACTATTATAGACTCTATTTTACTATTAGAAACTCTGCTATAATTTTATTGTTACCTTTCGTCTGCTAACTTTAGGTTTAATTTGTTCTTTTTCAGGTTCCCTAATGTATAAAGTATACTCTTTGGTTTGAGACCTTTATTTTATTTTATTTTTATAATGTAAGCTTTTACAGCTATAAACTCTAAGCACTCCTTTTGCTTCATCTTGTATGTTTTTGTCTGTTGTGATCTCATTTGCATTTGGCTCAAGATGTTAGTATTTTCCCTTTTGATATGTTCTTTGATTCATTGGCTGTTTAAGAGTATGTTGTTCAATTTCTACATATTTGGAATTTTCTAGTTTCTTTTCTTCTGATTTCTATTATCATTCTGCTACAGAACCTGGACTGGATTCTGGCAGAAGATCCAAGTGGCACTCAGAGACCTTGAAGGATCAGAGGTTTATTCAACACCGGTGGTCTCAGAGGAGAGCAATCTCTCAAGGTATGAGTCCCGAGCAAAAACAAAGCAGGTAGTTTATGCACTTTTACTTCTGTATCTGTGCCATTCTTGTGCCCACAGCTAGTGGGGCAGGGGCTGAAAACCTGGAATGGCCCTGGGGCCAGGACTGGCATAGCCTGCTGGATTGGTGGGCCACTTTAGAATGCAGATTTCCCTTACCAATTTAAGTATATGTGCTGCCGAAGCGAGCACCAGATTTCCCTTACCAATTCCGTTATGGTTAGAAGTATATTCTATGAATTCAGGCTTTTTAAATGCATTTTGACTTATTTGGTAGCCTAACATATGAGCTATCCTGGAGAATTTCTATATGCACTTAGAAAAATGTGCATTACACTGTTATTTGGCACTGTTCTACATACAGTTGTTAGGTCCAATTTGTCTATAGAATTCTTCAAGTACTCTATTTCTTTACTGATCTCTGGTAGTTCCATCCATTATTCAAAGTGAGTCACCAAAGTCTCCTGCTATTATTGAGTAGCTATATCTCTTTCTCCCTTTAATTCTGTCAATATTTCATATGTTTTGAAATTCTGACATTTGGTACATATATATTTACAATTGTTATATCTTTTTGATGATGACTCTTTAATCATTATTTAACCATTTAATAAGGTTGTTTGATCTAAAGTCTATCTGATCTTAGTAAAGTCCCATATATATGTATACTAATTCTCTTTTGGTTACTGTTTTCTATTATTTGCATGAAATGTCTTTTTCCATCCTTCCACTTCCAACCTATGCATATCTTTAGATCTAAAGTGAGTCCTTTTAAACAGCTTACTTGGATCCTGTTTTCTTTTTCTTTTCTTTTCTTTTTTTTTTTTTTGATTCTGTCAGTGTTTTTTGTCTGTTTGGGAAGTTTAACCCATTTATGTTAAGTCATGACTGATAGGGAAATACAAACTTTGGACATTTTGTTGTTTGCTGTATATCTTATACTTTTTTTGGCCTGTCATTACCATTGTGTTACATTGCATTAGCTGTGTTTAGTTGATTTTTTTTGTAGTGACACATTTTGATCTCTCTCTCATTTCATTTTGTATACATATATAGATATATGTATATAAATCTATATCTTTCTTGGTGGTTACAGTGGAGATTACATCCAAAAGTTGTAATAATTCATCTTAAATTAATACCAATTTAACTTCAGTCATATGAAAAGCACAATACCTTTATGCTTTCTACTTATGTTATTAATGTCACAAATTGCATCTTTATATATTGTGTACATGTGAACATAAATTTATAATTCTTTTTATTCAATTATCTTTTAAATCTTATGCAATAAAAAGTGGATTTACCAATCAAAACTACAATGCTACATTTTTTTAATATTTGCCCATACATTTGCCTTTACCAGAGAACTTCAATAGACTTATCTTTAAAGACATATAAATTGACAATTAGCTCATGAAAAGATGTTCAAAGTCACTAATTATTAGGAAAATGCATACCAAACACACAACGAGAGGCCACTTCATACCCACTAGGATGGCTATGATGAAACAAAAAACACATAAACAAACAAAAAACAGAAATACATATTTTTGAGGATAAAGAGAAATTGGAGCCCTTGGGCACTGCTGATGGAAAGTCAAATGATGTAACCAGTATGGAAGCTTGCATGGCACTTTCTGAAAGAATTTAACCTTGGAATTGCTATATGATCCAGCAGTTCCACTTCTGGAAATATACCCAAAAGGAATGAAAGAAGGGATTTGGCAGATATTTGTCTGTCCATGTTCATAAAAACATTGTCCACAATAGTCAAAGTGTAGAAACAACCCAAGTTCTTATCCATAGATAAAGAGATAAACATAATTACGACATATGCTACATGGATGAACATTGAACACCTTCTCCTAAGTGAACTAAGACACTCAGAAAAGAACCAATGTTGCATATTTCCACTTATAAAAGGTGGCAATGAAATTTGTAGATACAGAGAGTAAAATGGAAGTTGCCAGAATCTGGGGAAACAAGCACGGGAGAGTTAATATTTAATGAGTGTAGAAGTAATGAATTGTGAAGTTCCAATAAATATAAAATTAACATGCAAGACAAAAACAAGCAAAAACAAAAACAATAAAACAAAAACTCTAATGCATTCTTTTCTAGCAAATCATTGGAGAGCGACTATTTTAAAAATGTTTAAAATGAGTAAACTAATAAAATGGGAGAAGTCCTGAGATGGAAGCTGGAGATCCAACATAGGCAGCAGAGAGAGGAAATTTGCAGGAGGGCAATGAAGACACATTTCTGCAAGCCTGCTATGGGCAAGGAGCAAAAGACCTGCTGCATAGTTGAAGAAGGTTAGAAGTTATGGGGCATATCTCTTCAGAAAGATAATGTGAATGTAATAGTTGAAGCATCTGAAAGTCCCTTGAGATTCTGATATGTGGCAAAGTAATCATGTTGAATTTGTGAATATAGAAATCAAAATGATAAAACAAAATAGAAGAAATCCACCACCATACAAATGAAATAAAGTGAATGCAATCATAGTTTAATTCTGAGCTTAGTAGTAAATAGAATATAATAGACATAAAATATTAAAATAGGAGTATTTACTTTTCTACCCAATTAGCAATATGACACTTAGGAGGTATGGGAATAAGCATAAACTATATGTATAATGAGAGAGAAAAAATATATATAGTTTTTCTTACTGGGAAGAAAACTGATGAATAAAACTTACAAATCAGTAACGGCAACATCAGTGTTATTTAGACACACGAAGATAAACACAACAAGTTGATGGGAAGACAGAGAACCTTAGCCTAGTGCACAAAGGTGGATGAACATGGTGATGGAAACTTGTGGTATTTCTCTGATCAGTTTCTGCTTTCGGAGAAATAGCAACCGACCCTCCCACTGAGAGGAAGGATTGAGGAAAAAAGGGCTGGTGAATTAGGACAGAGAAGAGATTCTGAAGTAATCATCTAAGGAAATGAGAGAGTGGTGGACTGGGTGGAACAATGATAAAACACTCATGTGCTTATACTTGTTTTTTTTTAAGTTCCCCTTTTATAGTATATCTAGGTGCGTTAGTTAACCGGAATGAAGTAAAATGGTTTACACTTTAACAATTTAAATTAACCATTTTAATTTCTATTTAAAATAGAAATTTTCCAGGGTGCCTAGGTGGCAGGGCTCAGGTCATGATCTCAAGGTCATCTGACTTTGGCTCAGGTCATGATCTCAAGGTCCTGGGATTAAGCCTCACATAGGCTCCCTGCTCAACGGGGAATCTGCTTCTCCCTCTGCCCCTCTCTTCTGCTCTTGCTCTCTCTCTCTTTCTGTGTCTCTCAAATGATAAATAAAATCTAAATAAATAAATATATTCCATGATGTGGAATTACTAAAAATGTCTCTATTCTCTCTTGCTCATATTGTTTGGTTGAAATTCAATTTTACACTTATAATGTCTGACCAAAAGAAGTTATACACAATGGTTGTCTAATTGCATTTTACATTTAAGGATGTGAATTTGAAAGGGATGTTTCTATTAAGTCCAAATAGGCTAACCAGTTCTCATGGACAGACAGACTGGGCCATCCTCCCCAGCCACCATGACTGGGAGGGCTTTCCTGTAAACTGGGTGCTATTTCCAAATGGGCTGAGGATTTCTTGGCTCTTCCTCCTCGTGTGCATCTCTTCTGTTTTTAATTTATGCATTTCCAGATTATTTTGCAAAGTTTAGCATATAAACATGCATCGTCTATTTTTTTCCCTTCCTTTGTTTTTAGAGTTAATCTGTGAAATTTACAAATGCAAAGGTAAAGCCTCATAAAACATTTCTCTTCCAGTCTTCAATTACAAAGCACAGATATCTCAAAAAACCAAGCACTGACTAATGAACAGGGTCATATTGACCTCTCCTCTCCTTATAAAGTGTTTGTTTATAAAATGTTGTTGCTAAGGGCAGGAAAATATCCCAAACTTAGTTAAGGGGGTGGGGAGAAATTCTCCTTTTAAAATCACGCACCACAAAACTTCTATTTAGCTATTCACAGCAGGAAACTCAGTAAAAATTATTTAAAGCACATTAATTCAAATCAGCACAGCCTACCTCCGTGAGAAAGTTGTTGCATAAAGGGAACAGTTCCTCTAATTAAATCTAAAAACTCTACAGCTGTGAAACTATAAATTTTTATCTATGCTAGCAGTAGCTGTAAAAGTGATTCTAAATTAAAATATTAACTTTTCCCCCCTACACACAATAAAAGACTTAAAGCTTCCATAAAATGAATCAGATTGTTTTGGCCTTTCTAAGTGGATGTCCTGACTTTGGCAGACTTTTCCTACCTCAGAATACAGCAATTACTATTTGCCAAAATGCTTTATGATTTCTTCATTTTTTGCAACTGTTTTATAGCATGGCTCAATTACAAAGGAGCTCACCATTTTGCCTGCCTTCCTTCCTTCCTTCTTTCCTTCTTTCTTTCTTTCTTTCTTTCAATCAGTTGTTACTCCTGATCTATCAGTTGAAACAAACAATAACATCTGGTCTGTTGCTGGGTGAATAGTTAATTCTCCTCTCTCCAGGATTGGAAAATCTGTTTTTAGAACCTGAAGTATGGACTTCACACATGTTCAAATGTGCATGTCCAAAACCTTGGCTGCTAAATCTCTACTAAAAAGGGAGGAGAACATCCCCCACAAGGACTGGTTTCCAGAAAGTCATCAGTGAGAATGGTAAATTACAGAGTCTGAACCATGGAAAGCTGACAGATAATTAAAAGTTACCATTTGCTCATCTGATACTAAGTTTCAGTTTGCTTGACACATTTTGTTATTTTGGTAAAGCTTCTTCCTTTACCTACACATCAGGGTATATTTGGAAAGTATCTGAAGATCTTTGCAGGCTTTACTGTGCCTTGTTAAAATAATCCCACCTGTGTAACATCTAGCCTTTTGAACTCCACTGACTCCAGACCTTCTATCCTCTGTGCCGCAAATTGGAAATTCTACTAATAGTGTCTGAGGAGCGTATATGTGTTGGGAGGAGGAGGTGGAAGCGTGCATTGGTATATCTATGCTCTAGTGCCTTCTGGCAACACATCCTCACCTCGAATCGATCAGTTTCTGAGAATCAGGGAGACCTTCCATAGATTAATTTTGAAGTCACTGTAGTTGGAAACGAGAGGCCTGGCAATCTAAAAGTGTTCCCCAGAGCCTCTTCCACTTGCCCTTTCTCTTGGCAGGAGGAGTAGGAGATAACCCCATATGTGAAAATGCATGTTTGGTTTTTTTTGGTTTTGGGTTGTTTTTTTTTTTTTTTTTCCTGATTAATGATAATGGTATTACATCTTTACAATCATTTGTTATCACACTTTCATCAAATTCTGGTCCTAAAGTAACTGAACTCCAGGATTATCTTATGAATTAAACTCCAAGTGCTCATCACTCCTTTATTCCCCTGCACTTGAGTCAGAGAACACTTTTTACTCTAATTACCGCTTATTTTATTTATTTTTTTTTTTACTAATGGTCTTAGGTCAATGATGTTCCACAATGTGGAATTTCCCATTCTAAGGTGTATTTTCATGTTTATATATTTTAAAATATATGGTGCCTCATACTGTCAATGGGCACATTTACCAACTCATTTATCTCCCACTGTAATGTTGCCAAATTATTGATAAGCTTTAAAACTAATAGCACTTCAGAACCAAGACTGTTCATGCTTCTCTTGTTTCTATTTTTTTATGTTCTACTCCATCATACTGATAGCAGGAATAATAGTGAATTGGTAAGGGCACAGGTTTTGAAATCAAAGAAAGCTTTGGTTGAATCCAGGTTTTATGTCCTTGTACATTATCCTTAAATCCATATGTAAGCTGTGAACGCGAGTTAACTAATTCAGGGCATCGCTTTGGGCATTGAACAATGTCATTTGCAAACATGATGATTCCCCTTCCTTTTCCTCAGAGGACAAATTAATCAGTCCCTTAAAGGCCCAGTGGATGTTTAGTACTTGTCTTTTGTCTTATGTTCCGTATTGTAGGTATCCAACAGTGATGATTACTAGCTACAATGTAAGTCTAATTATTTAATGGTTGTTTAAGCCTCAAACACATCTGAAAATACTGCAGAGAACAATGGTAGATAGGTGAATGACCTCTGAGAAATTATGTAAGATATAATTAATTTATATGCTAGTACCAACTCACTTTTCCAGTAGAAGATGTTTGAATACTTTCTCTTGTTTTTTTTTGTTGTTGTTGTTTTGTTTTGTTTTTAAGATCGTATTTATTTATTTGAGAGAGAGAGAGAATGAGCAGAGTTGTGCCAGAGGGAGAGAGAAAAGCAGGCTCCCTGCTAAGCAGGGAGCCTGATGTGGGGCTCGATCCTAAGACCCTGAGATCATGACTTGAGTGGAAGTTATATGCTTAACTTACTGAGCCACCCAGGTCCCCATCAAATACTTACTTCTTTAAAGTACAATACTAGCAACCCCACTGCCTTTATGTTATGTATTTCTAGTTCACTCTGTGGTAAGTACTTGGGAACTATGGATGACAGGATAGAGCTGAGATAGGTAAAGGGGATAACTGCCATTCAAAACTAAAGGAAGACAAAAAATTTTTGTTCTGTATTTTTATCCTACTATAGAATATATAAGAAACTTACCTGCAGTTCCTAAATATGGGAAGAAAGCAATCTTAAATACCCTAGTTACCCCTGGTAGTATCCCAGCATGACAAGTCAGAGCAAGCATAGAAATTATAGTCATCCCTGCCTTATCAAGAAAAGGTTATGTGGGTTTCATATACTCATTCAAGAGTCAGGAAGGTGTGGAGTATGTCTGAGAAAGACGTCTATTCAATGTGGTTAAAATAAATTTTGTACACTTCAACTTTCAGTCATCTGGAAAATTCTTTTATGTGGACTATCTTAGTCTTTGGTAAGGGCATATGAACAAGGTACTAGTTTGCTTACTTGATGAAGAAAAATGAATTAATTGCTTTAGAAAATTATTCTGACCATATGGGCATGAACAATACATGAGAGAAGCATTTGGATATAATAGAATGGTTCTGGCTTTTGAAATCCTGAGCTTTGTGCTTCAGCTATCTAGTATAAGCTGAATTCCTTAATATTTCAAAGCTTCGCTTATAGAATAGGAGCAAGAATCCCTAATTCATAAGCTATATTTTCTATGAGGAAAATATTTGAAATATATAACACACCTATCACAAAGAGTTCCACATTTTAAACTCTCATTAAATAAATGGTGGTTGTGCTGGTAGACTCAATTACTATTAATTATCATCATTTTTAATCTTATTCCAATCATTGTCAGCATAATGTAATTCCCAGTAAACATACCTTTAGAGTAACCAGATATTGAAAGAAATCTAATTTATCTGCCCCAGATTTCCCTGTTTCAACCCTATTGTACTATCCTATCACAACAAGGAAATTAAGGAAAGTAGAATGTTTGATGCTGGAGTATGGACACAAGCTATACCAAGCTTCACAAAAAGGCATTGCTACTGGAATGCTAAAATTTTCTTATAATTTTGGTATGTGGAAATTCCTAAAGGTTTAAGAACATTAATCTGCCAGGCCCAGTGAGTGAACTGTTTTGTTTTGTTTTTATATTAATTGCTGTTGCTTAAAGCCACTACTTTCCTTTTCTTTTTTCTTTTCTTTCTCTTATTTTTTGAAGATTTATTTATTTATTTGAGAGAGAGCAGTGGGGGCAGGGAGCAGAGGGAGAAAGAATCTCAAGCAGACTCTGCACTGAGTGCAGAGCCTGACAGGGGGCTCCACCTCATGATCCTGAGATCACCATCTGAACTGAAACCAAGAGTTGGACACTTAAATGGCTGTGCCACTGAGGTGGCCTTAAACCACTACTTTTCTGAGTGATTTGTTACACATCAGAAAATTAATACAACCTCTGGGATCTTTGACAAGTGGTTTATTTCTTTTTAAGCTCAGTGTCCTTACTCGCAAAATGAGAGATGTAATATCTAGCTCACAAGTTTTGCTTTATTTTGTTTTTGTTTTTGTTTTTATCAAGATTGAACATCGTGGGTATCAATAGGACCTGCTACATAGCCTTAAGTACTCAATAAATGCAAGTTGTCCTTACTTCCCCTAATTTATGGGATATGTCCTGCTCTTCCTAAAATAACTTCTACTTGGGTGCCTGGGTGGCTCAGTGGGTTAAGCTTCTGCCTTTGGCTCAAGTCATGGTCTCAGGGTCCTGGGATCGAGCCCCGCATTGGGATCTCTGCTCAGTGGGAACCTGCTTCCCTTCCTCTCTCTCTCTGCCTGCCTCTCTGCCTACTTGTGATCTCTGTCGGTTCCTAGTCCAGGGAGTAGGATAAGTGCATGTTCAGTTCCTATTCCAGGGAGTAGGATAAGTGCATGTATAATATAAAGGTTTGAGGTGCTATAGAAGAATAGGATTTTAAAATGGCCTGAAATGTCAGATGATTTCCTAAGGCAATAAAAAACCATTTGTCCAAATATCAAGGGCCAGTTGCAATGTAGGAGGAAAGCACTGGCAGCCTTTATATCATATCTTTGTAGGTTTGAAGACACAGAGGGAAAATAATAAAACAATATTTCATGAAAAAAAGCATGTTCAGGAAATAGAGTGAAAGATGAATATGTCACTAATGTGTCCTATGCAAATATAACACAGTATTACACAAAGACACACCCTAAAGGAAGCAATTAAGGTAGAGACAGTGACTGAGCTTCAGAGATCTGAATGTTCTGCTCCAAGATTCATTGTGAGAATTGGCCATTCCACTCATTGCTTCTCATTTACAAGATGGCTTCCACCATCCCCAACCCCCCAGCTGTTCTGTTTCATGTTAGCCAGAAATGGGAAGTGGGAAGGGTCAAGGAAGACAAAGAAGACCACTCCAGGATTTACCACCTACACTAATTATACAACTCAATCACATTGACCAGAAGTGTATTACATTTTACTATAGGTGCACTCACCTTTGAGGAAATGGGTTTCTTGAGATCAATACAAATGTATGCATATTACAGTTTTGCTATTAAGGAAGAAATGAATGTAAATATCACATGAGGCAGCCAAGGATGTCCACCATACTTGTCAAGGAGAACAAAAGTACATATGGTCAATCCTTATCTGTATTAGCTCTGTTCTACAAAGTTGCCATATACTGAATTAATGAAAACTGAAGCATTGCTCTTAAGGTAAAAACAGGGTTCCTATGAGCCGCTGGCCATGACATTTTCATCAACTGTTCAGTACAACCTTCCTTTACGTCTATGTATTTTTAAAGCACCTTATTTAGTATATACTGTGGTTACTTAACATTGAATTCATTTCCAAGAGTACTACAATGAATTCCTGAACAAAACTTAGCTAACACATGTATTTTTTTTTTCCAATAGACACATCACAGCTTTCTTGTGCTTAGATATATGAGGCAGTATAGGAATATGAGGCAGAATTCAGCACTAGGTAGGCTTGCAGGCTTTTTTAAACAGAAAAACCATTAACACAAAAATGTTGGGGAAAAAATATAGCACTAAATATGCTGAGAAAAGGATGCTTGTTTATAGTGTGAGATCTGAAATAAGAAGGCAGAGTATTACCCAGTTTGACCATCCTTGGGAATATTTTCATAGGATAGCTCAAATTTTTGAGGCTCTGCACATGTCTGAGAATGACCACAAAAGCAGCATGAGTTTTGAATTGGGGGATTACAAGTAAAACTTAGTGATTAGGTGAATTCACAAATATGGAATATGTGAATAATGAAGATCAAGTGTATTTATTGGGGTATGAGGAGAAAGATCAGAACTGCACAAAAATACCAATTTGCAAGTACTCAGTAGATACAAGCAAGCACTAAATACTTAATTACTCATGCTAAAACTGTGCAAAGGTGCTCTACAGAAGAGGACAGCCACAAAAAGTAGATGGATGTGTCATTTCTCTGTGAATCTTCTGATTCCATATATGATGAAAAAAATAATATTGGTGCACATAAAGGTTTCAGATAATTTTGAAATAAATATGTTGTGTATTGCCTTTTGGTTTTCAGGTGATCCTGTGGCTATTTTACTTTTTTACAATTCCATTCATTGAGACTAAATATTGGAAGGGATATAGTCTGTCAGAAATAAGATTAATGTGTGTGTGGTCTGTCCAAACATCCTCCAAGTTATCTATCAATGTCAAGGGAGCCTAACCTTGTCTGACCATCTCTGAACAAGTAAATGCAGATTTCAGTCCTGATTAAGGGGACAAATATCAGTTCTTGCTTTATTTGGCCAGCCAGAACATGGGACTGGTAGCAAAGAGATACTCAAATTCCTGGGCTGTGTTTGCATTATGTAGATATTACCATAATGACCTCTAAATCTCCTTCCAACTCCAAGACTTTGTTTTCTCAAAGATCTATCACACACTTGGTTAAGTGCTTTATACAGTATAGTACATCTATAATATAATAGATATCTCTTACACTCAAAGATGTTAATTATTATAAACAAAAAATAACTAGAGGGAAATCAAACAATCTACAATAACATTTTTTTTGTTACATGCAAATGAGACTAATGAAAATAATCTTTATGAAGGAGGTGAGCCTTGATTTCTGGCCTTAAAAAGAAACAACATTATTGGCTTAAAAATAATGACGATTTATTTTTTATTCAAAAAAATATATACTGTATCCACATTATGTACCAGTTACTCCTTGAGGTACTGGAGATGGAAGTGTGAACAAAGCAGAACTCATGGATAAAATAAAATAAGACATGTGGAGTCACTCATGTCTACAGAGTTACTGTAAGATACTTTGTACATAACCATTAATTCTTATAATAACAATGTAGATTAAATACTGTATTCAATGAATAGAAAGAAAATTACATTCAATGAATTATTTACCCATGGCCATAAACTATTAAGTTATTAAGTGGTAGTAAAGGCATGACTGTAAGTAGTACCTAGAGATCTTTGTCACTTTTTATTTATTTATTTATTTATTTGCTAACCAAATGCAGACCCGAAACCTAATGCTAATTGAAATGACTATGGGACACAACTAAGTTTATGTTAGTTGATTCCTAAGGTCCTAGAAAATCAGAGGGCTGGTGGGACAGATCTGTAGGACAAGGGTTCCAAGGGAGAATTGTAAGGTAAAATAAATGTTTTTGTTGAAATAAGGGAAAGTAGAATTATTTGATGATACATAGTTGGCATCCTCAGTATTGTTTAAATATTTATTTATTTATTTATTTATTTATTAAACATATAATGTATTATTAGCCCCAGGGACACAGGTCAGTGAATTGCCAGGTTTACACTTAACAGCACTCACCATAATGCATAACTTCCACAGTGTCCATAACCCAACCACCCTCACCCTACCCCCCTCCGCCCTGACAGCCCTCAGTTTGTTTTGTGAGATTAAGAGTCTCTTATGGTTTGTCTCTCTCCCAATCCCATCTTGTTTCTTTTATTCCTTTCCTACCCCCTAAAGCCCCCACATTGCCTCTCAACTTCCTCATATCAAGGGGATCACATGATAATTCTTTCTTTTTTTTTTTTTAGCACTTTTTTTTAAAAGATTTTATTTATTTATTTGACAGAGAGAAATCACAAGTAGATGGAGAGGCAGGCAGAGAGAGAGAGGGAAGCAGGCTCCCTGCTGAGCAGAGAGCCCGATGCGGGACTTGATCCCAGGACCCTGAGTTCATGACCTCAGCTGAAGGCAGCGGCTTAACCCACTGAGCCATCCAGGAGCCCCTGATAATTGTCTTTCTGATTTACTTATTTCGCTAAGCATAATGCCCTCTAGCTCATCCACGTCATTGCAAATGGCAAGATTTCATTTCTTTTGATGGCTGCATAGTACTCCATTGCATATATATGCCACTTCATTATCCATTCATTTGCTGATGGACATCTAGGTTCTTTCCATGTTTTGGTTCTTGTGACATTGCTGCTATAAACATTCAGGCGCACGTCCCCTTTGGATCACTACATTTGTATCTATAGGGTAAATGCCCATTTCTTATTATAGTATTTGGCTTAAAATCTAATTAATCTGATATAAGGATTGCCACCCCAGCTTTCTTTTGAAGTACATTAGCATGGTAAATTATTTTCTACCCCCTCACTTTAAGTCTGGAGGTGTCTTTGGGTCTAAAATGAGTTTCTTGTAGACAGCATAGGATGGGTTTTTTTCTTTTTTTTAATCCATTCTGATACCCTGTGTCTTTTGATAGGGGCATTTAGCCCATGAACATTCAGGGTAACTATTGAGAGATATGAATTTAGTGC
Source organism: Neogale vison (assembly GCF_020171115.1). Taxonomy (NCBI): domain Eukaryota; kingdom Metazoa; phylum Chordata; class Mammalia; order Carnivora; family Mustelidae; genus Neogale; species Neogale vison. Next base: position 107,331,761 of record NC_058093.1, on the reverse strand, counting down.
CATTGTATTGCCTGTAAAGTGACTGTTACTGTACATTGCCTCTGTTCCTTTCTGGTCTACTACTTTTTGACTCTCTCTTTGCTTAGAGGACCTTTCAATATTTCCTGTAGGGCTGGTTTGGTGTTTGCAAATTCCTTCAGGTTTTGTTTGTCATGGAAGCTTTTTATCTCTCCTTCTATTTTCAATGATAGCCTAGCTGGATTGCATGTTTTTCTCATTTATTGCTCTGAATATTTCATGCCAGCTCTTTCTGGCCTGCCAGGTCTCTGTGGATAAGTCTGCTGCAGATCTAATATTTTTACTATTGTATGTTACAGACTTCTTTTCCTGGGCTGCTTTCAGGATTTTCTCTTTGTCACTAAGACTTGTAAGTTTTACTATTAGATGACAGGTTGTGGACCTGTTCTTATTCATTTTGAGAGGGGTTTTCTTTGCCTCCTGGATTTTGATACTTGTTTTCTTTGCCATATTAGGGAAATTCTCTACAATAATTCTCTCCAATATACCTTCTGCCCCCCTTTCTTCTTCTGGAATCCCAATTATTCTAATGTTCTTTCATCTTATGGTATCACTTATCTCTCAAATTCTCCCCTCGTGGTCCAGTAGTTGTTTGTCTCTCTTTTGCTCAGCTTCTTTATTCTCTGTCATTTGGTCTTCTATATAGCTAATTCTTTCTTTGCCTCATTTATTCTAGGAGTAAGTGCCTCCATTTTTTATTGCACCTCATTAACAATAATATAATAATATAATTTAATATAATATAATAAAATAATAAAATAATTTATTTTATTTCAGCTTGGTTAGATTTAGTTCTTTTATTTCTCCAGAAAGGACTCTTATTTCTCCAGATAGGGTTTCTCAAATATCTTCCATGCCTTTTTTGAGCCCAGCTATCACCAGAATCATCACTCTGAACTCTATATCTGACATATTACCATATCCATATTGATTATTCCCTAGCCTTCAGTAGTGCCTCTTGTTGTTGTTGTTGTTGTTGTTGTTTGTGGTGAGATTTTGTGCTCATCACATAAGATAAGAATGTATGAAAGATATATTCTTTCATATTCTTTTCAGATATATGAAAGAATATATGAAAGAGAGAATAAGATACTAAAAAGGTGGCAAAGACCCCAGAAAAATGTGAGTTAACCAAATAAGAGGATAACCCAAATTGTGGGGGGAAGATAGGGGGTAAAAAGAAGTTCAAAAAAAGAATTAAAAAAAAGAAAATATAGATATTATATTAGACGGGTGAATAGAAGAGAACCACCCACTTAATTTTGGGAGTACTTTGGTCTCTTAGAAGAACCTCCCAAAATTTTATAGAAAGAAAAACATATTTAAAATGTATATATATATATATATATATATATATATATATATACACACACACACACACACACACACACAAACACACACAAAAATAAGGGTAAACATGATGAAGGGATAGAATATGGCTGTAAAGATAAATTTTTTTAAAAAATTCTAAAAAAGGAGTTGATGAGATAAGTTGGTTAGGAAAAGAAAAGAAAAAAGAAAATGGATATAATTTGCTGAAGCTGGAGACTTGAAAAATGCCCTGTGCTAGATTTAGGGTATATTTTGATCTATTAGAAGAAATTGTAACCCAAAGTTTTTTAGAAGAAAAATCCCTGTCTGTATACAAAAAATTAAGTTAGATACAATGATGGATAAAATATGACTATAATAATGAAGGTTCAATAAGACCTTTTTTTATAAAAGGTATTGTTAAGATAAACTAGTTAAAAAAACGTTAAAAGAGGAAAGAGTAAAAATTTTAAAAATTAGAGTAAGAAAAAAATTAAATTAAAAAAATTAATTAACTTTGCAAGACTAAAGAATTATGGAGAGAAAGCCATGAACCCCATGATTTGCTTTTCCTCCTCTGGAATTCCGCTGTTCTACTTGATAAGTGAGCTTGGTCTGGGCAGGATTTCTTGCTGATCTTCTTGGGGAGGGACCTGTTATAGTGATTCTCAAGTGTCTTTGCCTGAGGCAAAATTGCACTGCTTTTGCCAGGGGCCAGGTTAAGTAATCTGCTCGTGTTCGCTTTCGGGAGCTTTTGTTCCCTGAATGCTTTCTATAGAGTTCTGGAGGATGGGAATAAAAATGGCTGCCTCCCAATTTCGGCCTGGAGGAGCAGAGAGCTCAGGGACCCACCACTCCTCAGTGCGCCCTCAGAGAAAAGCTCGCAATCACTCCCATCTGCCTGGCCTCCAGCTGTCCACCAAGCTTACCCGGCCTGTGACTGAGGGTCTCTGTGTCTGGCACACAGCCCCGCCTGGAGTCTCCAAACCCAGCAGATCACTGTTGCTCTTCCAGTGAGCTCTCCCTGTATCTGCCACTTGTGGGGTCCCTGCTCAAAGAACAGTGGTCTGACTATGCCCCAGATCACAGTTTAAGGTAATCCCGAGCTGAGAGCTCACTCCTCTGCTCCATCTCTTTAGCCAGCTTCCCTGCTCTAATACCTGTGAGCTCTGTGATATTCAGACACCCCCAATCCTTCTGTGACCTCACAGGACCCGAGACCATGCTGTCCTGCGAGGGCTCCAGCCCCACTTATCCTCTGGAGCCATGTCCTTCAGTGGAGCAGACTTTTAAAGATTTTTTTTTTTTAATTTATTTATTTGACAGACAGAGATCACAAGTAGGCAGAGAGGCAGGCAGAGAGAGAGAGGAGAAAGTAGGCTCTTGCCAAACAGAGAGCCTGATGTGGGGCTTGATCCCAGGACCCTGGGATCATGATCTGAGTTGAAGGCAAAGGCTTTAACCCACTGAGCCACCCAGGCACCCCTGAAGCCAACTTTTACAAGTTCAGATTTTGTGCTCCATTGCTCTGCTGCTTGCCAGGATCTGGTGACTCCCCCCGTGGGCTATCTTCCCATCACTTTGGATTCACTTCTCCATAGGTCCTACCTTTCAGAAATCGGTCAATTTTCTGTTTCTAGAGTTTCTCTTCTTCTCTTCGAACTCCTTTTGGATTTATAGGTGTTTGGAATGGTTTGATAAGCTATCTAGCTGATATCTGGCATCCTCAGCCTTAGGAGTGCACATGTTTTTTTTGTTTCTTCATTGGCAGATTCTCTCCTATCAAGCCTTCAGATGGATTAATGAGGGAACAAGAATGGTGATGAGGAAATAAAGCCTGTTTTAATATGTATCTGAGACTAAATAACTCATAAGTCAAAGCATAAGTAAATTCAACTGTTTAGGGAAGATGCAAGCAAAGAGGGTCTGACCAAAAGACAGGATTCAGAATAAACTACAGAGGCTTTCTTTATCTTCAGGGACTTCTCATCTCCATAACTCTAAACTTTTCTTTCAAGTGTTTAGTAAGTTTATAATTTCAAGGAATATCTTGTTGCTCAAATTTGGGTAAAGTGTATGAGTTAAAGTTGTATTAATTGATATCTTTTCTACTTAAATACAACTGGAAACACTGGTTATAAGTCTGAGGGTGGGCTCATTTGGAAAATTCTAATTCTGAATCTCTTATTGAAATTCAAGTAATAAATTATATCTGGGATTAGAGGACACATGGCTCCTATCATCTGGTAGCAAGACAGTCAATGAAGCAAAAATCAATAAACTCCTTAAGGTAATAATAACAAAGAAGTCAGATCTCATATTTTTAAAAAGATATCATTTGTCCATAACAGACAGTAAATATTTGATGATATATTCATATTTACTTGCCCATTAATAGTTTTTAATATAAAAGTAAATTATCTTATTGAACTTGAGATAGCTGCCAAGGCATTTACATGCTAAATGTTTAAGTAGACATGGGTTAAATAATAATAGAAGTAATCCAGGCCTGAGGGAATTGTAATTAAAAAACATTTTTTTTAAAGATTTTATTTATTTATTTGAGAGATACAGAGAATGAGAGAGAGAGCATGTGAGGGGGAAGGGTCAGAGGGAGAAGCAGACTCCCTGCTGAGCATGGAGCCTGATGCAGGACTGGATCCTGGGACTCCAGGATCATGAACTGAGCCAAAGAGAGTTGCTTAACCAACTGAGCCACCCAGGCTCCCGAAAAAGCATTTTAACGACTGTTATGGACTGAATTGTGTCTCATCCACAAAATCTATATGTTTAAGTTTTAACTGCCGATTTGAATTTGGAGACAGGGCCTTTAAAGAGGAATTCAGGTTAAATGAGTTTGTATGGATGGGCCTCTAATCCAATACGAGTGGTGTCCTTGGGAGAAAAGGAACAGATACCAGCGATGCCTACTCACAGAGGAAAATAAATGTGAGCACACACTGAGAAGGTGGCCATTTTTAAGCCAAAGATACAGACCTCAGAACAAACTAGACCTTCTGATACCTTGAACTTGGACTTCCAACCTCCAGAACTTGAAAAAATAAATATGTTAGTCAAGTCACCCAGACTGCGGTATTTTGTTATTGCAGCCTTTGTAGACTTATACCATTATATGTGGCTGCTATTTCTGATGGTATGAAAAAGTACAGATACAACTTCTGTCAGAAAATACTTAAAAATATTGGATAATATATAATCAAAATTTTTAAATTGCAATTTAAATGGGATAAGGCAATGGATACAGTAGAAGACCAGAAACTATAAGACAAAGCACCAGTTTGCCTGCCTGGGCCTTGGTTCTTAATGGAGAGCTAAGAAGTAAAACTCTTCCCTAGGATCATTTTTATTATGATTTATAGATGTGTAGTAGTATAAGGCCATAATTATACTATATATGTTATCTAAAGTATCTTTTTGACCTGATTTGGTTAAGCCCTGGTGCCTGAGGAGGAAAAAAAATTAATCTTGTATGAAAGAATACTCTTTAAATACAGACCTGATCCCAGGGAACAAGAGCAAATAATTAAAAAATCATTTAACTCTGGAAGGTTAAAAAAAAATCACAGATGTGGATTAATAAGAATAATCTACTGTAAACTCAGATCCACAAAAATTACAGGTTAAAACTATAGTATGAAATATTAAATAAAATAATTACAAAATAGATGGTAGCTTAATTTATGACAAAGACATAAGAAATAGCAAAATTTATACTCTGACTTGAAATAACAGAACTTCTCTAAATTAAAAAAAAGGAAAAATACATAAAAAATGTTTAAATCTGATAAAAATACACTGATCTTCAAGTAGTAAAGTCCAATAATCACAATTTGGAACACATTAAGGATAAGAAATACTTTGAGAGGAACCAGAAAAACAAAACAAAACAAAACAAATGGGGCTTTTGGTATTAGGGCTTGATAAAAGATACCAGCAATAGCTGTGGAACTCAAAGGAGAGTGGAATAATCTAATTTAACATAATCCAATATGTTAATTTATAATTTCATAGACAGTGAAACTATATTTCAAGATTGAATGTAAAAAAAAAAAAACCCAAAAAACAAACAAACAAAAACAACCCTGGGGCTAATAATACATTATATGTTTATAAAAAAATAAAAAATAAATTTAAAAAACCCACATTTATGAGAAATCAAAATCTGAGTTTGATATTACCTTCACTGCAATAAGCCTAGTCTGAAAAATTGATCTCATGTTGAAGAAATATGTTCATTTTGGAATAACCAGTTTTGTAGTACAAGAAGGAATGAAAGCTGAAGAGAGTCTTCCAAATGTTCTTAAAATTAATAAACAAAACAACATATAAATTTATTAAATTACTTATATTAGAAAAGAAATGATAGAGTCCACATACATAATAATATGTTATATAAGAAGGGAATAACTGGTTTTCTTTTAAGAAACTTTTATTGTTTAGGGAAAAAAATAAAGGTGGTAATTAACTTCAGAATTTGATGAACCACATATAATTGTTAAAATTAATTATAGCTCATAATTTACAAATTAGCAGAATACAAGAAATGGAATCATGAAAATTTGCAATAAAAAGAAAGGAAGTGTACATATGAATTCATATTTCAACATATTAGTATGCATATTAAATGTTAGAAGGAACATAGATATTTGTGTGACTCAAAAAGACAAACAAAGCCAAATAATTACAGTGACATATGCAAAAGAAACCCCAAAATTAAGAGAAATGTTGAGGAAAGTTATATACAAGTATTAACCACTTGAACATAGTATAGCTATAGAATTTTACCAATAAAAAACAAAGAATTAAGACAACACTAAGAGATAAAGATGATCATCAACTTATAATAAAAATGTTATTGCAATTGTAAACTTTTGTACATTTGGTAATATAGCCTCAAATATGAAACAAAACTAGGAAAAGGTAAATTTATTTATTTATTTATTTTGATATCTGATCTTATTTGTCACTATTAGAAAAACTCATTTTTAACTGGACTCTGACTTAGAGGTAATTCTCACAGAAGACAGCCTCTGTCTGCTGGCAATCTGTTCCTGACATTTTTCTTTGGCCTCCCTCATTTTCTTGGCCAAAAATTTAGCATAATCTGCAGCGTCTTCCTTATTTTTCTTAATTTGCTGTTTCTTCAAAGCAATACACCGACATCTGTGTTGGAAGACACATGGAGTAACAAGATGCTGAATCATGGGCACTTTGTTTCTAGGTTTCTTGTCTTCTTTGTTTAGGGGCTTTCTCACAACAAATGTGGACATCATCTTCTTTAGATGTGGACCCCCAACTCAATGTCAAATAATCTTTGACAAAGCAGGAAGACAGTCTCTTCAATAAATGGTGCAGGGAAAATTGGACAGCTATGTGTAGAAGAATGAAACTCGGCCATTCTCTTACACCATACACAAAGATAAACTCAAAATGGATAAAAGACCTCAATATGAGGCAGGAATCCATCAGAATCCTAGAGGAGAACATAGGCAGTAACCTCTTCAACATCAGCCACAGCAACTTCTTTCAAGATATGTCTCCAAAGGCAAAGGAAACAAAAGTGAAAATGAATTTTTGGGACTTCACCAAGATCAAAAGCTTCTGTACAGCAAAGGAAACAGTCAACAAAACAAAGAGGAAACCCACAGAATGGGAGAAGATATTTGCAAATGACAGTCCAGACAAAAGGCTGATATCCAGGATCTATAAAGAACTCCTCAAACTGAACACACACAAAACAGTTAACCATGTCCAAAAAATGGCCCGAAAATATGAGCAGACACTTCTCCAGTGAAAACATACAAATGGCTAACAGACACATGAAAACATGTTCATCATCACTAGCCATCAGGGAGATTCAAATCAAAACCTCATTGAGATACCACCTTACACCAGTTAGAATGGCCAAAATCAACAAAACAGTAAACAACATGTATTGGAGAGGATGTGGAGAAAGGGGAACCCTCTTACACTGTTGGTGGGAATGCAAGTTGGGGCAGAAACTTTGGAGAACAGTATGGAGATTCCTTAAGAAATTAAAAACAGTTTCCCTATGACTCTGCAATTGCACTACTGGGTATTTACCCCAAAGATACAGATGTAGGGAAAATAAGGGCCATCTGTACCCCAGTGTTCATAGCAGCAATGGCCACAGCCGCCAAACTGTGGAAAGAACCAAGATGCCCTTCAGTGGATGAATGGATAAGGAAGATGTGGTCTACATATACTATGGAGTATTATGCCTCCATCAGAAAGGATGAATACCCAATTTTTGTAGCAACATGGACGGGACTGGAAGAGATTATGCTGAGTGAAATAAGTCAAGCAGAGAGAGTCAATTATCATATGGTTTCACTTATTTGTGGAGCATAAGAAATATCATGGAGGACATGGGGAGATGGAGAGAAGGGACTTGGGGGAAATTGGAGGGGGAGGCAAACCATGAGAGACTGTAGACTCTGACAAATAATCTGAGGGTTTTGGAGGGAAGGGGTTTGGAGGGGTTGGGTGAGCCTGGTGGTGGGTATTAAGGGGGCACATATTTCATGGAGCACTGGGTGTGGTACATAAACAATGAATTCTGGAACATTGAAAATAAATTTAAAAAATAAATAAAAATTTAAAAAAAAAAAAAAGAGAGAGAGAGAGACTGAAAAGTTTGCAGATTCTGCTGGCTATTTTGGGCCCCAAGCGATGAGGCACAGTAGTATCAGTGAGTCCAGGTATATCCTTCTCCCCTTTTTTCACAATGACCATGTTGAGCACACTGAGATTGGCATCCACCATGCAACCCCGAACAGATTTGTACTTTCTCTCTTCAGTCCTCCTTGGTGTGTAGCAGGAATGCACTTTAGTCAGCAGCAGGACAACAGGGCCATGGGTCAAGACATCCTGCCTCATGGGGAGGACTTGTTTGTCATCACCACTACTGATTAGGACCACATAACCCTTCCACCCAGAATATCAGCAGTAACTTCTGTGGCCATAGGCTTCTCACAAAAGGTATGAAGTTTGCATTCATCATCCACTTCAATGAGTCTTTGGTAACCAGTAGCTGGGAAAGAGATGTCAGTTTCATCCTGAAGAAGCCCGCTTCCTACAAGGCACCACAAAAAAGAGTTGTAAATATATTTATCATCAGAGCTGAGGATTTTAACTACTCTTTGTTCATAAAAAATATACCTCATTTTCCAAGAACAATGTAAATTAGATGACAATTGACAGCTTTCCAAGATTTATGACAATTCTTCACAAATTTAAAGCCTTTGTAATGGGGCACCTGGGTGGTTCAGTTGGTTAAGCCTGCAACTATTGGTTTCGGTTCAGGTCTCAATCTCAGGGACATGGGTTGGAACGCAGTGTTGTGTGCCATGTTTGGCAGGGAGTCTGCTTGAGATTCTTTCTCTCCCTCTCCCTCTGCCCTGATCCCCCCTCGGTAAAAGAAGAAAGAAAGAAAAAGAAAAGATATGTTTTAGAAATAGATTATATTCTTAGATAACAAAGCGTAAACTGAATTTTCTGTATATGTTTGGAAAGTTCAAAACACAACAGACCATAACTTACTCTGGATATCTGAAAATTTTTTGAGCTTGAAAGTATACTTCTAACTTTAGGATTTTGACATTTCAGAACTTATATTAAGATAAAAGAAATACTGGAAATCAATGCAGGGAAAATTGAATTTTTTCAAAAAAATGGGAAAAATAACACATCAGGAGCAAGAAAGTAGAAACAAAGAGAAAATAAAGAAATTGAAAATAAGTATTAAATGCATTCAGGAAATTCAAAGCTGGTTCTTAAAAGAAACTTACAAAACTCTGGCAAAATTGTTCAAAAATAAAGATAAACTGAGATAAACAGTATTAGATATTGAAAACTAGCAATCTTTAGTGCTTTTTTAGCAGCACATATTCTAAGGATGTCACCGTTTAAAGAAAAAAGATAGATTTAAAAAAATTGTGCAAAAAATTAAAAACTTAGAAGAAAGGACAAATTTTCAGAATAATACCAAGGAGTAGAATTAGTCAAGAATATATTGAAATTATGTTATTATATTGCTAAATAAAATGATTTCTATAAAAATATATCAGAAATAGGTATTTTTATAGGGAAGGCTTAAACATGTTCAAGCAGTAGAAACAAATTTTAACCAAACTATTTTTTGATTGTGGCAAAATACACATAACATATCATTTACTATCTTATCTACATTTCAGTATACAGTGTCTTAAAATATAAGACATTATGATCAATATGGCTTATTCAAAAAAGGCAAATTTCTGTGGATATTAAAATACATGGTCACTTATCATATAATAGAAAAAGGGAAAACATGTGTAATTTTATGAATTGGTGCAGAAGGTAATATTAGATAAAATTTTACAACTATTCATGATGAAAATACAATACAACAAATGCCTATATAAACATTAAAGACCTTTCTTTTTTTTTAAGATTTTATTTATTTATTTGACAGACAGAGATCACAAGTAGGCAGAGAGGCAGGCAAGGAGAGAGAGAGAGAGGGAAGCAGGCTCCCTGCTGAGCAGAGAGCCCGATGGGGACTCGATCCCAGGACCCTGAGATCATGACCTGAGCCGAAGGCAGCAGCTTAACCCATGAGCCACACAGGCACCCCATTAAAGACCTTTCTTGATGAAGTTTATTATCAAAGACTATATCAGAAATTATTCTCAATAGTGAACCTCAATAGTGAAACTATTTAAACTATTCCCATAATAATGAATAACACACAGTGATGCCTGTAACATGTCCATCCATATTGTAACAGAGGCACTAGACTGTATAATAAAAAAGAAAAAAATTCTATAAGAATTAGAAGGCAAATGACATAAAGATGTCATTATTTTCTGATGATAAGATGGTTCATGTAGAAAAGGCAAAAAAAACCACAAAGAGTTGCAGTAATAGCTATTATTATCTAAGTAAACAAATATATTATTCATATATACAAGTTGGCTGCATTCCATGTATGCCAATAACAAATGCAAAGAAGAATAAATTTAAATAAAACATATAATTTATAATAGGAAGAATTTGATGTAAAAAAATTTAACAAATGTGTGCAAAAATTTCATTAGAAAATCATAAAAATTCTAAAAGACATTGAAGAAGAAGAGACATACAATGGGTAAGGATAGGGAGAATTAATATCTCCCCAGATATTTTTTATTAATTTTTTAATTTTTTTATAAACGTATAATGCATTTTTATCCCCAGGGCTACAGGTCTGTGAATCTCCAGGTTTACGCACTTCACAGCGATCACCATAGCACATACCCTCCCCAAAGTCCATAACCCCACCCCCCCTCCCGGCCCCCCCTCCCCCCAGCAACCCTCAGTTTCTTTTGGGAGGTTAAGAGTCACTTATGGTTTGTCTCCTTCCCGCTTCCATCTTGTTTTATTTAGTCTTTTCCTACCCCCCAAACCACCCATGTTGTATCATCACTTCCTCATATCAGGGAGATCATATGATAGTTGTCTTTCTCTGATTGACTTATTTCGCTAACCAAAATACTCTTTAGTTCCAACCATATCATCACAAATGGCAATATTTCATTTCTTTTGATGGCTGAATAGTATTCCATTGTGTATATATACCACTTCTTCTTTATCCATTCATCCGTTGATGGACATCTAGGTTATTTCCATAGTTTGTCTATTGTGGACATTGCTGCTATAAACATCTGGGTGCACGTGCCCCTTCGGATCACTACTCTTGTATCTTTAGGGTAAATACCCAGTAGTGCAATTGCTGGATCATAGGGTAGCTCTATTTTCAGCATTTTGAGGAAACTCCACACTGTTTTCCAGAGTGGTTGCACCAGGTTATATTCCCACCAAGAGTGTAGGAAGGTTCCCCTTTCTCCCCATCCTCGCCAGCATCTGTCATTTCCTGACTTGCTAATTTTAGCCATACTGACGGATGTGAGGTGGTATCTCATGGTGGTTTTGATTTGTATTTCCCTGATGCGGAGTGATGTGGAGCACTTTTTCATGTGTCTGTTGGCCATCTGGATGTCTTCTTTGCAGAAATGTCTGTTCATGTCCTCCGCCCATTTCTTGATTGGATTATTTGATCTTCAGGTGTTGAGTTTGCTAAGCTTTTTATAGATTTTGGATACTAGCCCCTTATCTGATATGTCATTTGCAAATATCTTCTCCCATTCTGTCAGTTGTCTTTTGGTTTTGTTAACTGTCTCCTTTGCTGTGCAAAAGCTTTTGATCTTGATGAAATCCCAATAGTTCATTTTTGCCCTTGCTTCCCTTGCCTTTGGCGATGTTCCCAGGAAGAAGTTGCTGTGACTGACGTCAAAGAGGTTGCTACCTGTGTTCTCCTCAAGGATTTTGATGGATTCCTTTCTCACATTGAGGTCATTCATCCATTTTGAGTATATTTTCATGTGTGGAGTAAGGAAATGGTCCAATTTCATTTTTCTGCATGTGGCTGTCCAATTTTCCCAACACATTTGTTGAACAGACTGTCTTTTTTCCATTGGACATTCTTTCCTGCTTTGTTGAAGATTAGTTGACCATAGAATTGAGGGTCTATTTCTGGGCTCTCTATTCTGTTCCATTGATCTATGTGTCTGTTTTTGTGCCAGTACCATGCTGTCTTGATGATGACAGCTTTGTAATAGAGCTTGAAGTCCGGAATTGTGATGCCACTAACTTTGGCTTTCTTTTTCAATATTCCTTTGGCTATTCGAGGTCTTTTCTGGTTCCATATAAATTTTAGGATTATTTGTTCCATTTCTTTGAAAAAGATGGATGGTACTTTGGTAGGAATTGTATTAAATGTGTAGATTGCTTTAGGTAGCATAGACATTTTCACAATATTTATTCTTCCAATCCAGGAGCATGGAACATGTTTCCATTTTCTTGTGTCTTCCTCAATTTCTTTCATGAGTACTTTATAGTTTTCTGAGTATAGATTCTTTGCCTCTTTGGTTAGGTTTATTCCTAGATATCTTATGGTTTGGGGTGCAACTATAAATGGGATTGACTCCTTAAATTCTCTTTTTTTCTGTCTTGTTGTTGGTGTAGAGAAATGCAACTGATTTCTGTGCATTGACTTTATATCCTGACACTTTACTGAATCCCTGTACAGTTCTAGCAGTTTTGGAGTGAAGTCTTTTGGGTTTTCCATATACAGTATCATATCATCTGCAAAAACTGTTAGTTTGACTTCTTGTTTGCCACTATGGATGCCTTTAATTTCCTTTTGTTGCCTGATTGCTGAGGCTAGGACTTCTAGTACTATGTTGAATAGCAGTGGTGATAATGGACATCCCTGCCGTGTTCCTAACCTTAGTGGAAAAGTTTTCAGTTTTTCTTTATTGAGAATGATATTTGCGGTGGGTTTTTCATAGATGGCTTTGATGATATTGAGGTATGTGCCCTCTATCCCTACACTTTGAAGAGTTTTAATAAGGAAGGGATGCTGCATTTTTCAAATGCTTTTTCAGCTTCTATTGAGAGTATCATTTGGTTCTTATTCTTTCTTTTATTAATGTAATGTATCACACTGGTTGATTTGCAGATGTTGAACCAACCTTGCAGCCCTGGAATAAATCCCACTTGGTCATGGTGTAGAATCCTTTTAATGTACTGTTGAATCTTATTGGCTAGTATTTTGGTAAGAATTTTCGCATCTGTGTTCATCAAGGGTATTGGTCTGTAGTTCTGTTTTTTTATGGGATCCTTGACTGGTTTGGGGATCAAGGTGATGCTGGCCTCATAAAACGAGTTTGGCAGTTTTCCTTCCATTTCTATTTTTTGGAACAGTTTCAGAATAGGTATTAATTCTTCTTTAAATGTTTGGTAGAATTCCCCTGGGAACCCAACTGGCCCTGAGCTTTTGTTTGTTTGGAGATTTTTGATGACTATTTCAGTCTCCTTACTGGTTATAGGTCTCTTCAGGTTTTCTGTTTCTTCCTGGTTCAGTTGTGGTAGTTTATATGTCTCCAGGAATGCATCCATTTCTTCCAGATTTTCAGATTTGTTGCCATAGAGTTGTTCATAATATGTTCTTATAATTGTTGTATTTCTTTGGTGTTGGTTGTGATCTCTCTTCTTTCATTCATGATTTTATTTATTTGGGCACTTTCTCTTTTCTTTTTAATAAGTCTGGCCAGGGGTTTCTCAATCTTATTAATTCTTTCAAAGACCCAGCTCCTAGTTTTGTTGATTTGTTCTATTGTTTTTTTTGGTTTCTATTTCATTGAATTCTGCTCTGATCTTTATGATTTCTCTTCTTCTGCTGGGTTTAGGCTTTCTTTGTTGTTCTTTCTCTTGCTCCTTTAGGTGTAGGGTTAGGTTGTGTATTTGAGACCTTTCTTGTTTCTTGAGAAAGGCTTGTAAGCTCGTAGTTTCGTTGATTTGTTCTATTGTTTTTTTTGGTGTCTATTTCATTGATTTCTGCTCTGATCTTTAGGATTTCTCTTCTCCTGCTGGGCTTAGGGTTTCTTTCTTGTTCTTTCTGTAGATCCTTTAGGTGTAGGGTTAGGTTGTGTACCTGAGACCTTTCTTGTTTCTTGAGAAAGGCTTGTACCATTATATATTTTCCTCTCAGGACTGCCTTTGTTGTGTCCCACAGATTTTGAGCAGTTGTGTTTTCATTATCATTTGTTTCCATGAATTTTTTCAATTTTTCCTTAATTTCTTGGTTGACCCATTCATTCTTTAGAAGGATGGTGTTTATTCTCCATGTATTTGGTTTTTTTTCCAAATTTCCTCTTGTGATTGAGTTCTAGCTTCAGAGCATTGTGGTCTGAAAATATGCAGGGAATGATCCCAATCTTTTGATTCCAGTTGAGACCTGATTTATGACCCAGGATGTGATCTATTCTGAAGAATGTTCCATGTGCACTAGAGAAGAATGTGTATTCTGTTGCTTTTGGATGAAATGTTCTGAATATATCTGTGATGTCCATCTGGTTCAGTGTGTCCTTTAAGGCCTTTATTTCCTTGTTGATCTTTTGCTTGGATGATCTGTCCATTTCAGTGAGGGGAGTGTTAACGTCCCCTACTATTATTGTATTATTGTCAATGTAGTTTTTTGATTTTGTCATTGTTTTATATAGTTGGCTTCTCCCATGTTTGGTGCATAGATATTTAAAATTGTTAGATCTTCTGTTGGACAGACCCTTTGAGTATGATATAGTGTCCTTCTTCATCTCTTATTATAGTCTTTGGCTTAAAGTCTAATTGATCTGATATAAGGATTGCCACTCCTGCTTTCTTCTGATGTCCATTAGCATGGTAAATTGTTTTCCACCCACTCACTTTAAATCTGGAGGTGTCTTTAGGTCTAAAATGAGTTTCTTGTAGGCAGCATATTGACAGGTTTTGCCCTTTTTATTCATTCTGATACCCTGTGTCTTTTGATTGGGGCATTTAGCCCATGAACATTCAGGGTAGCTATTGAGAGATATGAATTTAGTGCCATTGTATTGCCTGTAAGGTGACTGTTACTGTTACTTTCTGATGGACTACTTTTAGGCTCTCTCTTTGCTTAGAGGACCTCTTTCAATATTTCCTGTAGGGCTGGTTTGGTGTTTGCAAATTCTTTCAGGTTTTGTTTGTCCTGGAAGTTTTTTTATCTCTCCTTCTATTATCAATGATAGCCTAGCTGGATATAGTAATCTTGGCTGCATGTTTTTTCTCATTTATTGCTCTGAATATATCATGCCAGTTCTTTCTGGCCTGCCAGGTCTCTGTGGATAAGTCTGCTGCCAATCTAATATTTTTACAATTGTATGCTACAAACTTCTTTTCCTTGGCTGCTTTCAGGATTTTCTCTTTGTTGCTAAGACTTTTAATTTTACTATTATGTGATGTGTCATGGACCTATTCTTATTGACTTTGAGGGGGGTTCGCTGCACCTCCTCTATGTTGATGCTTGTTCCCTTTGCCATTTTAAGGAGATTCTCTACAATATTTCTCTCCAATATACCTTCTGCCCCCCTCTCTCTTTCTTCTTCTTCTGGAATCCCAATTATTCTAATGTTGTTTCATCTTATGGTGTCACTTATCTCTTGAATTCTCCCCTCGTGGTCCAGTATTTGTTTGTCTCTCTTTTGCTCAGCTTCTTCACTTTTGATTGCACCTCATTAATAGCTTTTTTTATTTCAACTTGTTTAGATTATAGTTCTTTTATTTATCCAGAAAGGGCTTTTATCTCTCCAGAGAGGGTTTTTCAAATATCTTCCATGCCTTTTTTGAGCCTGGCTAGAACCTTGAGAATCATCATTCTGAACTCTAGATCTGACATATTACCAATGTATGTATTGATTAGGTCCCTAGCCTTTGGTATTGCCTCTTGTTCTTTTTTTTGTGGGGAGTTTTTCCCCTTGTCATTTTGTCTAGATAAGAATATATGAAGGAGCAAATAAAGTACTAAAAGGGTGGCAAAGACCCCAGGAAAATGCGCTTTAGCCAAATCAGAAGATACCCCAAATCATGGGAGGGGGGAGAAAGGGGTTAAAAAGAAGTTCAGAAAAAAAAAATTTTAAAAAAAAGAAAACAAATTTAAAAAAATATAAAAAAGAAAAATATATATATATATATATTAGACTGGTGACTAGAACAGGGTTACCCACTTAATTTGGGGAGTATTTTGATCTCTTGGAAGAAACTACCTCTCAAAATTTTAAAGAATGAAAAACATATATAAGGTAAACACAATGAAGGGATGAAATATGCCTATAGAGATGAAAAAAAGTTTTTAATTTCTAAAAAAGAAGTTGATAAAGTAAGTTGGTTGGGAGAATAAAGAAAAAGAATGTGGAGTGATTTTGCTTGGGCTGGAGACTAGAACAAGCCCGGAGCTAGATTTAGGGCATATTTTGATCTATTAGAAGTAGTTGTAGCCCAAATTTTTTAGAAGAAAAAACCCTATATGTATACAAAAAATAAAGTTAGATACAATGAAGGATAAAATATGACTATATTGATATGACTAAAACAATATATGACTATGTATATATGATATGTGACTATAATGATAAATATGATTATAATAATAAAGATTATTATTTTTTCATGAAAGATGTTGTTAAGATAAACTAGTTAAAAAACTTTAAAAGAGGAAAGGGTAAAAGTTAAAAAAATTTAGAAGAAGAAAAAAAATTGAATTAAAAAAATTTAATTAACTGCAAGACTACGGAATCAAGGGAAGAAAGCCATGAACTCCATGCTTTGCTTTCTCCTTCTCTGGGATTCTACTGCTCTCCTTGGTACGTAAACTTGGTCTTGGCTGGATTTCTTGTTGATCTTCTGGGGGAGGGACCTGTTGTAGTGATTCTCACGTGTCTTTGCCCCAGGTGGAATTGAACCGCCCTTACCATGGGCCAGGCTAAGTAATCCGCTTGGGTTCACTTTTGGGAGATTTTGTTCCCTGAATGCTTCCCGTAGAGTTCCTGAGGACGGGAATGAAAATGGTGGCCTCCCAATCTCTGGCCCAGAGGAGCTGAGAGCTCAGGGCTCCACTCCTCAGTGCGCCCTCAGAGACAAGCACTCAATCACTCCTGTGTCCCTGGCCTCTGGCTGTGCTCCGAGCTCACCCAGCCTGCGACCGGTTCAAGGTAACCCCGAGCCTAGAGCTCACTTCTCCGCTCTGTCTCTGTAGCCAGCTTCCCTGCTCTAATACCTGCGAGCTTTGCGACACTCAGACACCCCGATCCTTCTGTGACCCTGTGGGACCTGGGGCCATGCTGACCCTGTGTGGGCTTCACCCCAGTTTAGCCTCAGGAGCGATGTCCCTCCTTGGAACAGACTTTTAAATGTCCTGATGTTGTGCTCCATTGCTCCGCGGCTTGCTGGGAGCCGGCGCCTCCCCCCCACGGTCTATCTTCCCGTCACTTTGAATTCACTTTTCCGCTGGTCCTACCTTTCAGAAAGTGGTTGATTTTCTGTTTCTAGAACTGTTGCTATTCCTCTCTTCAGTCTCCGGTTGGATTTGTAATTGTTCGCAATGGATTGATAAGCTATCTAGCTGATCTCCTGCTATCTGATGTAGTCTCAGCCTGCTACTTCTCTGCCATCTTGACTCCTCAAGTCTCCCTAGATTTTGTTAAGAAATGATGTTAAGAAATTTCAGATTTATTTAAATAGTCAAAGAAATTCCATACAATATCTTAAACTTGATAAGCCATTTTAAATATTATATTTCATTTTTTGTAACTTCAGATATAACTAAAGTACAATAAATTGAACATACGTAAGCTTTGACAAATGTGTATAACCATAGATCAATCATCACAATAAAAATAGCAAGCATTTCAATGGTTGCTAAAAGTTTTCATGCCTCTTTGTAACCAGCATTCCCTTTCATACTCAGGAAACCATAGATGTACTTTGTGTCACTATAAATTACTGTATTACTTTTTGATATTATAAACAGTATCACTGAACAGATTGTTCATTGGTCTGGTTTCTTTCATTACAGTATAATGATTTTTTTAAAAGATTTATTTATTTATTTATTTATTTGACGCATAGAGAGAGAGGCAGAAGCCTGCTGAGCAGAAAGCCTGATGCGGGGCTGGATCCCAGGACCCTGAGATCATGACCTGATTGGAAGGCAGAGGCTTAACCCACTGAGCCATCTAGGTGCCCCAGTATAATGATTGTCAAATCCATCTATGCTGTTGCATGTATCACTAGCTTTATCCTTCATATTGCTTAGTAATATTTCTGTTGTATGGATATAGCACAGTCTGTTTATCCATTCATATGTTGATGGAGATTTAAGTTGTTTCCAGTTAGGCTAATATAAAGAAAGCCACTATGAGCATTTACATACAAGTACTTGTGTGTACATGTTTTCATTTATTTTGGGTATCTTCCTATAGATGGAATTGATGGTCATATGGTCTTATGATGGGTACATTATTAGCTTTTTTAAGAAACTGAAAATTGTCTTCTAAAATGGTTATAAAATTTTACATTCCCACCAGCAATTATGAGAATTCTGGTTGCTCCACATCCTTTCTAATATGAAGTATGGTCATTTTATTCCTTAATGTTAGTCATTCAAATGTGTGTGTAGTGATATGTCATTATGATTTTAATATACGTTTTCTGTTCAGGAATCTTATGAATCTTTTCATGTGTTTATTGGTCATTTGTGTATTTGTTATCAATTATCTACTCAAATATTGTGAAATTCAAAAAGATATATTAGGTTGTTCATCTTTTAGTATTTCTAAGAGTTATTTATATCCCCTGGATACAAGTTGTCTTTTTAACATACATGTTGTCAATGTTTTCTCTCACTATGTGGCTCACATTTTTTTCATGATGCCTTTAAGAAAGCAAAATTTCTAATTTTGATTAAATACTATTTATTGGGTCCACAAAAAAAGTGGACCACATAATTTACTCAATTCCAAAATCTTACTAGTTTAACACAACCAAAGTTTATTTCTTACATAATTAGTATGCATTGGCTGGGGAATTTGCTCACTGCACTTACTCAGAAATCCAGAAGAAAGGAGTTTACCTTGACACATTCAACCATTATCCCTTCAGCAAGAGTAAGGGAGGATGGCAAATCATTTACTTGCTCTTCAAATTTCAACTGTGAAGTAACACAAGTTGTTTCTACATGTCATTCATTGCTCAAAACAAGTCATGTGGCCATACTTCAAAAGGTCTGGGAAATTTTGGTATTAGGTATATTGCCTATTGTGAGGTCACAATATTTCACATATGAAATCACATATGTGAAAATGGTATCATTGATCTCCATTTACAAAACTATATGTTGTCCCTGAAACCTTCCAACAATATGAACTTGATCTCTAGGTTATAACTATTTAGAACACTGTCCTTCACTCTGGAATAAGAATGAACACTCACTCTTTCTTCCTCTCTCTTTTATATACACACATATATACATAGTATATATCATATAAATCCATAAGGAAAAGATAAATAGCATGACAGAGAAAATGAACAAAAGAACAAATGGCATTTAATATAAGAAGAAATTTAAATGGCTTGCAAATAAGTAGGAACACACTCATCCTTTTTAGTAATGCTTTTTAGTAATAGATATCAAAGTTACCATTTTGAATAAGTGCATTACCTCCATCATAGCAACTTTTTCCCCAAGAATATATGTTAGAAAAACTCTTGCACCCATGAGCAAAGAAACATGCAAAGGCATGTGTATAGCAACAACATTCATAACAGCACCATTTGGTACTCAAATGTATACTCACAGAATAATAGCTAAATAAATTACTGTACTTTCATACAAACGATTATAACATTGCAATAGAGAAGGACTTTAGCAGTGAGTATCAATATGAATACATTTCTAACATATAATTGTGAGTAGAAATTATAATCTGAAATAAAATAGTGTAATTTCATTCCTGCAAAATTAAAAAAATAAAATAAAAGTATACGGCATTTAGGGATATGTAACAAAGAACCCAACAGTTAACTAAACAAGAAAATGTGTAAACTCAGGATAGTGTAGTACATGTACATGTAGTACATGTCCAAATAAGGGCACTTTAGGCTGGAGACTTAAACTGGTAACATAGTTTTCCTTAATTTTGTTAGTGCTTAAATGGATTTATTACATTTTTAATTTTATATTCAGATTATATACACTTTTTTGTTTGTACAAAATGTTTACCAACAATTTTCAGGAAAGAAATGTAAAATAAACATGCTTGTGCCTTAAGTTTTCCAGCACTATAGACTTGATTTCTGGATCGTAAATATTGGGCACTTTGTCCTTGACTCTGAAGGAAGAGATTACATGATGCAATGGGAAAGAACACAACTCTAGACATCAGGGGAGGTGAGCTCTGGAGTGGTTAGAACCTCTGAAGCAAATGTTATATTAGTTCCAACAAATGGCTTAATTCCTGTGATTTCCCTTATTTGCAAAATGAAGGAAATCAAAGGGGATTTTTAAGTACATTCCTACTATAATATCACACAACTGAACATATTTTCACGAGGAAAATGGAGATGGTGTGTTTTAAGAATCAGAGAATAAGCGTATGCTTCCCATTTTCCATTTGCTAGAACTTGCATAGTTGGGAGGTCACAAAGAACCTATGTGAAGAAAGCATTGTTTTCCTCATATTGACCTATAGGTTGACTTAACCATGAGTGTAAACTTAGTAGGGTCATAGCTGGGTCTCCAATTCAGATTATTCACCTGCTGCACTCCTATTTTTTTTGACTACACAAAAGTGTTCTTTATTTATGTACCTCAAAGAAGAAATACTAGAGCTTCAGAAGGAAAAAATGGAAGGAATGCTTTATAAATAGAAGAAAAGGAGATTATGACTTAACTAGGTTTCAGTAGGAAAAAGGATGGGAAGAAAAATAGATTAATCAAAAAGCCTATTACATTTTAGACATTATGCTAGGCATTGACTAATGTTATCTCACTTGATCTACATAACAATTTTAAGGGTAGTTATTTGTACCATTTATATTTTACAGATGGAAGAATTGAGGATTTGAGAGGTGATTTTCCTTGAGCTTGAGACTGACAGTTTGTATGACAAAATTTCCTAGCCTGATTCTGACACCATACCCATTTAACTTGAAGAACTAAGTTTATAACCTACCCTTGAAACTAAATTTATGAAGAATTCTAAAAATTATTGAGGTGAATGGATGGCAATCCAAAGAGTATGATTAAATGTGATCCGATGTTTTGGGTTTTTAATCCTGGAGAATAAATTTATCCTCAATAATTGCTTTTCAGCAAACCTATGAGAAGAGTCTGCCAGAAGCAGTGGCCTTGGGTCCAGACAGACAACAAACTCACAGAACATGATACACTTCATCCAACCCCCTTGATGACCAGCATAGTGGAATGAGTCCTCCTCATGGGGCAGTCACAAGTCATGAGGGATGAAGCTGAGTGTTTGTGTGCAACTTACCTCACTCTACGCAAGTCATCAGCTATGGGACCCCTGCAGTTTTCACTTAATGGTCTTGCTATACGTATTCTCTGATGAAGCTACATCTCATTAATGGTCAGTCCCTCATTGATTACCATTGTGAATTACTTAGTAAGCAATCTTGAAAAGAGGAACAGGTGCTGATTGGCCCAGTCTGCTTTGTTGCAGTCATCTGTAATTAGAAGTGTGTGGGCTCACATACCCTATGTGTGGGTCACAGTTCCTGTGGGTAACCAAATAGGGACCTCATTAATGTGATGGTATCATAAGCAGCATTTCTGAAACTGTAGCATTATCACATTCTCTTAACTGTCTGATTCTATGTCTTCCCCACAAGCTAGTGAGTTTTGTGAAGTTAGAAATGATCCTTCATGTTTGCAACTAGGATTTCTTCTCATCCTACACTTTCTTTCAGACCTCCCACCATTAAGCTAGTTACTTAAGTAAAATCGTTTAGGCTTAGTTTAAAAACATGTTTTACGTTTATTCCCCATACAAATTCTTACATGAATGAGTCTTGCTATATTTGTTGTACATTCCTTCTCTCATATTCTGCATGTCATTTCCTATTAGGACCCTGATCTCACATTCCCACCCGGAGCTCACATTGCTGTAACTTCAACAATCTTGTAACTGACTTCTCCATCTTCAGTATCTCCCTGTTCCAATCCATGCTTTGCTACCAGTGGAAGAAAAACAATTTAGACATTGTATCTAACAGGTTAATTTGCAACAAAATGACAGTAGATTCAGCTGAAGGCCAAGAGATGTGGAAACTGAGCCTTTAAGATCCCCAGTAGTATCACTGAGCTCACAGAGCACCGTAATGACTGACATGGATTCAATCACATTTCACCTGATTGGAGAGGAGCCTGTGGAATGAGCTTGGGAATTGTAGCCAGATGGACATGACTTTTAATATCACCATCTCCATTTATTTTTTCCACTCAGAGCAAATTACTTAACATCTCTTCATATTTGTAGTTCCTATAAAGTTAATATTATAATACTTACATTCCACATCTATTTTGAAGATTAATGCTAAAATTAGCATTTAATTATTCATTAAATACCTCCTGGTATCAGGAGGTATTTAATGAATAATTTTATTACTTATCTCAGTTAAATAGAATGGCCTTCTGGTCCCTATTAAATTAATAATCAATGTTTTAACTTTGTGATGTATCATAAACTGGTAAACACAAATTTGTGGATGAATCAGGCAAGTTTTTTAAAGATTATATTTATTTATTTGGGAGAGAGATTGAGTGAGTGAATGAATGGTAGAGAGCAAGAAAGCACAAACAGGGGGAGTGATGGAGGGAGAGGGAGATGAGGTGGGAGAGGGAGATATATCAATATCCCTATTGAGCAGGGAGCCTGCTGCAGGTTTTGATACCAGAACCCCAGGATCATGACCAAAGGCAAAGGCGGATACTTAATGGACTGAGCCACCCAGGCACCCCAGAAGTAGGCAAGATATTTAAATCTATTTTACTAATAAGTAAATCAAGGCTCATCGATGATAAGGTCATCCATGACGTAATAATACATGGATATCAATATTATGTCCCCAACTACACTGAAAGCTTCTCAGTGGCAGAATAATCTTTTTTTTTAAATCTTCAAATATATATGCTACTTATAGATTAAGCTATATTATGCAGTGCTTAAAAGCATGGATTTTAAGTGCTAAAAAACCTCTTTTATGATCATGGGTACACTTAATTAACTTCTTTAGAATTCAGTTGTCTTACAGTAAAAAAGGGACAATAACACCAATTTCCTTGATTTGATGAAAAAATCATGTAAAATATTAAGAATGGTTAGAATATAGGAAATATAAAGCAAATAGGAGCTATTTTATAAATAAGAAGAAATGGTTGAGTAATGTCACATGAATGTCAAACCATTCCCTATTTGATTAAATATAAATTAAAATATTTTATACATGGAAATTGAAAGAGTGTTTGGTATTCCATTGGAAATTTCAGCATGGGCTAGCAAAGGAAGAAACTCTTTTGAATTAATTTACTATCAGAATTGTAGCATAGGAAAAAAGTTAGCTGATTTAATTATCAAAATATTCTTAGAGATAGATAAACTGATGTCAGACCTTTCTATGTCCATTGCATCATTGTATGGGGAAATATTATAGATGGAAAAATGACAGAACTCGGTACTAAATCAAGTTTTGTATCAATACAGTAAGTTCTTCAGTTACATAGTTGGACCTTAAGAAGCTAGGAGGGAATTAGAAACATTTTTCTGAAATTCACATGATTATTGTTATCACTATGCCTATCATCCCTGTGTTTAGTAATATTAAAATTACTTGAATGATATAGTTTTTATGGAACTGAACTACAATTTATCTTAATATTAGGTATGCTTAAAATATTTACTTATAAAATGTAGATTTCACAAAAATTGTAGAACTTCTTACCCTAATCCAGAAATCAGACTATCTTCAAATAAACCAAAGGAAGTTTTACAGCATTTATAAATTACTTGTAAATAAACTCAATTTTAATAATTTCCTATGATTTTTACATAAATAAAAAGAAACATGATTTCAATATTTCCTTTAAACAACCCATATTTAATATGAAGTATAAGATTTCATTTAAATGCATATCATCTTCAAGTCTGTTTCTAAATTTCCCTGATTTAACAAGCTACAATTTGATCAATAACAGTTTTATCTCACTTTTCTTTTTTTTCCCCAAACTAATCTATGATGAGTTATTTTCTTTTAAGATATCTTTATTTATTAGAGAGAGAGAAGGAGAGAGCATGAGCGGGAGGAGCAGAGGGCAAGGGAGAAAAAGTCTTGAGCAGACTCCACGCTGAGCACGGAGCCCGACACGGTTCGCTCTCATGACCCTGAGATCACAACCTGATGAGTCAGGTGCTTAACCAACTGCACCACCCAGGTGCACCCATGATGAGTTATTTATTTATTTATTTAAGATTTTATTTATTTATTTGAAAGACAGAGATCACAAGTAGGCAGAGAGGCAGACAGAGAGAGAGGAGGAAGCAGGCTCCCTGCTGAGCAGAGAACCTGATGAGGGGCTTGATCCCAGGACCTGGGATCATCACCCAAGCCGAAGGCAGAGGCTTTAATCCACTGAACCACCCAGGCACCCCAATGAGTTATTTCTTTAAATGTAAAATCTGCATATGATAAAAGTCACCATTTTACAGTGTACAATTCAGTGGCAGTAAGTACATTCACAATGTTATACAATGCTTCTAGTTTTAAAACATTTTTGTCACTCAAAAAGAAAACTGCATAAGCATGAAGTGGTTATTCCCTATTTCACCCTCTTCCCAGCCCCTAGTATCCACCAATATTTCTGTCTCTATGAATTTACTTATTCTGGATGTTCCATTCCATTCCATTCCAGGTGGAGTCGTACATTATGTGACATTTTGTGTCGGGCTTCTTTCATTCAGTATAATTTTTTGAAAGTCACCAATGTTGTAGTATGGTATCCATGCATCATTTTCTGACTGATAATATTCCATTATAGGTACACACCACAATTTGTTTACTCCTTCATGCTTTGGTGAGCATTTAGGTAATTTGTACCTTTGACTCTTCAGAATAAGGCTACTATGAATATTTGTGTATAGATATGTGTTTCAGTACCTATTTTCATTTCTTTTGGATATATATCTGGGAATAGAATATTGGGTCATATGGTAAATCTATGCTTAACCTTTTAAAAATAGGATTTATTTTTTTGTAGCAGTTTTAGGTTCAAAATGAAGCAGAAAACACAGAGAGAGTTCCCACATATGCACTATCCCCACACGTGTTGCTCACCCCACTATGAACATCCTGCTGTAGTGCAGTATCTTTATACAATGATAAACCTATATTGACATAGGCTTATCACCCCAAGTTCATAGTTTACATTGGGGTTCACTCTTGGTATTGCACATTTGTGGATTTTGACAAATGTATGTGATATGCTTCTACCATCATAATATTATACAGAGTAGTTTCATTGCCCTAAAAATCCTGTTGGCTCCAACTATTCATCTCTCCTTCCACCCTGTTTTCACTTTCCAAGCAGGCACCAAACTGTTTTCCACAGTGTTTGAACCAATATATATATTTCCATCAGTGTGTAAGAGCTCCAATTTTTTTCACATCCATAACACTTGTTATTTTCTGGTTATTTGTCTATAGCTATCCCAGTGTGTAAGAAACTGTATCTTATGATTTTGCTTTGCATTTTCCTAATGCCTAAGAATATTAAGATTTTCTCCAGGTGCCTGTTGAGCACTGGTACCAAATGCCCCAAACTTTGTGATTGCCCCCCAGAGACACCACTTAATTGCCTATCTCTGACACCTCGAGGGGCTTATATTCCTGGGTCCCATGGGATTGTAACAAGTGGAGAAAAAAATTCTTAACTGGCAACCCCTGGGCACAAGGGAGAGGCAGATGACTGAAACACACAGTCTTTCTATGAAAAGGTCCTATTAGCTTAACTCATAAGCTAATTGAACACAAATTAAACACAATTAAACACAAATCCTAGGACCAGGTATAATCCTACTCAGACATCTGAGGGAATAAGCACTATCTTTCTGGCTTTCTCTCTGTCCCACCCTAGGTTGCTAATGTCCCTAAGAAAGGATGTTGTATATGTATCTGAGACCCCAGCTACTGCGGCACTGTTCCCAGAAAAGATCAACTGATACCTGGCTTTGGTGGCCAGTGGGGCTTACAATGGAACAATAGCAAACAAAGAAAGAGTTCTCAGCTGAATCAGTATACAGGGTACTGACATAAATGACGATCTTCCAGTCTTAACCCTGGAAGAAGTATATTTGCCTGCTTTAATTACTGCTGCCTGAAGGTCTGGCTTCCAATCAGGCTGAATCTAGCTGTGGACTGAGATCCTCTGCTCCTGTGACACTGACAGGTATTGGCACACCCTCAACCGTGGAGGACCATTACACATAAAGAAGGCTGATTGGACAATCACAAAGGTTTGAAAGACAAGCAAGAGTTAGAGCAAGGTTGACTGGCAATTTTATCCCCTACATGATGCCATTCCTTCAGGACTGGGAAACATGGTTATTTTATCTAATGATTAGAAACCAATATAGAGAACCAAAGAAAATGAACAAATAGAGAAATACGTTCCAAACAAAAGAACATAAAACCTCGAAAGACTTTAATGACACAGATAAGAATTTACCTGAAAAATGGATAAAAATTATGATCACTAAATTCAGAACAATTCATGAACAAGGCAAGGATTAAAAAAAAGAAAGAAAAAAAGACAGAAAATACAAGGAAGTTCCAAACAGAAGCCACAGAGCTGATGAATGCAATAACTGAACCAAAAAATATAATAGAGGGGTTCAACAGCAGATGAGATGAGTTGGGAGTCTGTACTTTTATTTTTTGTGCTACCTTTGTTTGGCTTTGGTGCCGAGGAAAGCTGACCTCATGAAATGAGTTAGAAAGTGGTCCCTCATATGTTTCCTTCTCGAGATAGCAGATGTTTTTAACGGAGGTTAATCTGAAGAAAGGTAGGTAGGGGTAAGAGGCCCTTGTCCTAAGAGGATTATTCTATACCACCTTGGAAGGAGCCCTACACCCTTTCCCACAAGAACAATTATCTGATAGGTAGATGAACATGTGGACAAAAACCTGATTGGACAGCAGGTTTATGGTTAATCAGGTTAAATTAGCCTGCCAAGAGATCCATAAAAACCGCTAGATTCAAATGCCAAAACGGAAACCCTCCAGGGTCCCCTTTCTCTTTGGAATCTTTGTACTATCTCTCAATAAACTTTTCTTTGCTGTGCACCGCTCTTTGTCTGGTCTATCTTTTCAGTCTTTGAAGTGGCATGACTCGGAACCATGGGCATTAAAGGAAAAAAAAAATCATGAAACATTTTCAGTCATTATCTCTTCAATTAAATTTCCTACCCCGTTCCCTCCCTCTTCTTCCTGGGATCCCTATAACTTGTGTGTTAGTTGGTTTGCTGTTGTCCCATAAGTCCCTTAAGCTATCTTTACTTTCGTTCATTCTTTTGTCTTGTTGCTGCTCTGATTGGGTAAGTTCTACTACTTTGTCTTTGAATTTACTGATCCTTTCTCCCTCTTCATCTAGATTTTCAATGGCATACTATACATGTTTTAGAGATTCTGTATTCTGCTAACTTTCTCTAACAAGTAATTTTGTGGATGTTGTTCTACAAGGTGACTGAAGTGACTTGATTCAAATTCCAAACTCTATATTACCTGAAGTGTCTTCAGTTCTGATCTTTTTCTAGTCTTTGCACTCTCCAGATGCCTCTTTGTGTTGGGTTCTGAGGGGTCATCCCAGTACAGTCATATCTTAAAATCAGCAAAGGATTGAGGTGGATTTTATAAGTGGAATTTGGGGGCTCAACCTTTGTATAGCTCATTCCCTTCTAAGATTTCTCCCTGACTTTCTTACTGTTCTGAAATCCTTGAACTTTGTTCTCAGGTACTTCCAATCCATGAAGGAAAAAAAAAAAAGCAAGTAAAAGCCACAGAGTTGTAAATCTTACCTGTTAAATTTCTTCTTTATGCCTATTGTGGTTACACTCCAGTTTAATCAAATAGGGCTTAAAAATTCTTTGTCCAGGTTTTATAATTACTATATGTGAGAAGATAATCTAATCTACTCCATATTTACAGTTCATGTATGTTAACAAAATTTAAATTAAAAAATCTTAATTTTAATTATGTTTTCAGTTCATTTCTAATAGTTACATGGGTTATTTCTCCAACCAACTTCTCTATTATTTATAGTTTCTTGTTGCAAATTCTTTCCCGTTCAATTTTTTAAATTACATGTATTTAACAGATCCATATCTGGTCTTTATGGTTCTACTTGTCTTTTCTTTGTGTGGGTTCTTGTTCATGATATCCTAGTTTATTGTTGAGTGTAACTACTTTTTACTGTGTGCTATTTTCTAATATCCCCCCCCTTTTTTTTTACATGGGTTGAAGTTATTTTGATCCATAATATGTCTGTATTTACTTCTTATTAGTCTCTGGGGAGACACTACTAATTTAGGTGGCTGTAAATTAAATTCTCAGCTTGGAAATTTTTGAACCATCTGAGTTGTAAACATAATCTGATGGTTGAACTTTTTTCAAATGCTCAGTCAGATCCCAGCTTCCCTTCGTTATCAAAATATTACATTTTCTATGTTGCTTGCTTTCATCAAGGGACATACTTAGTTCTTTATTTCAATGACCTGTAACTCCTTGTCATCACTATTGTATGTGAGAGGATTTCCTATTAGACAATTACCTCATACAGGATCCAGACTTTGTCATCTATTCACTCATTTCCATATGAATCTACAAAGATCAAAGCTCAGGTCCACCTGGTAACTAAAACGAAATGCTCTAAAGTGAAAGCCAACTGCTGAATTCAGGTTGTTATAGTGGATTTCTGCCTTCATATGGTCCTTGTTCTGATAGTATCTTACTTAATCACCTAATCACCTGTATATTTAAGATGTTTTAAAATAGCTTTATCCAGAGAACTTTTAAGTTACTTTGAGGAGGAGGATCCTTAACTTTCTGGGGGAGGAGGGGAAAAATAAAATTATTAGATAATAAAAGCACCTTTTTTTTCCTTAATCCTCAAAAATTCTGTATTGTTGGGCAATTATATTAGTTATTAATATTTCCATTTTTGAGGCAAGGAACTTAACCTCATAGAATTTAAATAACACAACCATAACTCCTTTAGTAAGTGGTGAAACTAGAACTGGAATTCAACTCTGTGAGATACACAAGCCTGTATTCTTTCCAGCACCAACCTAGGTAGGGATATTGGCTTCATAAGTGATTTACTATGGAATTTGTGAGCTTTCTCACTTACAAAATTGGGACCATACATCTATCATGTAATGTTTAATTTTTAAGTTAAAGAGGTAATGAGATAATATATGTTTGAAGTATATGTACTAATATATATGAATCATTTACCAGATAACATGACACTGATAAATTAGTATACATAATAGCTTGAAAAGTAGGTGTTATATATTTATAACATTACATGTGTATGTATATATTTGTAATTTAGCTCATAATTGTGCCATTGGTTGCTAAATAAAGTGTTTGCGGAATTGACACATGAAAACACGATGGATGAATGAATTAACCTACCAACTTATTTACATGAGTAGCCATCTTAGTTAAATATAGCAGCCATCAATCTGCCTTTACTATTTCCATGTTTGTCAGGCATCTGGAAAGTATATTCTGACCCAGAACATAGTTCAGAATGTTTATATTCCAAAGAGCAGTTAAAACCATTTTCCAAACATTTGTGTTCTGCTTAGAGTTGTGGTCGAGTAGTCTAAGCAATCAAACACCGATGCTGGAAGTCTGATCTTGACACCGGCTCCCAGTGCTGCTGCAAGCAAGTCACTTAACCTTGGGTTTCAAGTTTCTCATCTGTAAAATTGGGATAAAAACACTTACCTGCCCCTCAGGAAAATGTGAAGATTTCTGAAAGTAAATGTGTTAGAAAGTGCTTTGAATGTGAATATGATACCCGAAATAGCAAAAACAAATTCCTTTCTTTTTCCTTTCTATTCCCACTAGTCCATCCTCCTTCTGTTAGGGAATTAAGTTTTGTAGGCTCAGAGGTGTTCAAAAAGCAAGAAAACAGGCTTCTTAGGAAAATTTTGCTGTTAACCTCGTGGGAAACTTGTTGGTCCCCTCTTCAGTTCACTGCCAATTAAATAGAAAGTTAAAGCAACATTTTGAATGAAGGAGGCCCTATGCTCTTTATAGGGTTCCCTGGGATCAGCCTACTAGGTCTCTTCTAATAATAATTTTACCAAAATGTTCAGAATTTTCCCCTTGGAATGTGTTTGACCTGGGAAAATATCATGGCATTTTGGAAGTTTGAAAACGACCATAACAATAAATCTGCTGAAACTGAAGTTTATCCCTTGGAGTTCCCTGTGAGGAAAAGCTAAAATAAAAAAAAAAAAAAAAAAACATGGAGTTTCTATAGCTCAATCTGCTTAGGGTGATTTTTTGTTCCTTATCACAAGCCCTGGAGATACAGCCGCCCTCCCACAGGTTAATACACTTGCATCAAACACTCCGTTGCATCAACGGAGTGCATCGACCACAACATTGCATCAACCATTTGCATCAACCACTCTGTCTTGTCTGACCCACAACGCTGTGAAAATCCAGGAAGCTTCTGGGTGAACAATTAGAATGCGTTAGACAGAGGTGGAGGAGTAACTACATCAAAACGTGGAAATCACGACTGAGGGAATACTGGGTATGTGGCACCAGTTGCAGTTTGGGGGAGTTTCCAGCACTGAAGAGGTTGCTACAGAAATCATGTTAGATAAGGAGAAAGTTGACACAACTTGCATACATTCTAGAACTTGGAACTTTGGTGCCACTTTATATGCAGAAGTTGAATACTGTGTCAGTTGTTCTCTACTATCTCCATGCCTTAGAGTTAGTAAATACTCGGAACCTCTGGTTCAATGTGGTTTTGTTTGTTTGTTTTGTTTTGTTTTCAGATAGCATGGTCCACAATCCAGCAAACAGCAACAGGAGAGAACAGGGGGAAGAGGTTTAATACCTTCCCAAACATTTTATCTTTATTGTCCTGAGTCCTTGCTGCAAATAGGATTTGAAGAAAAGAGCTCATCAAAACACTTAGGCCAATGCTTTCTTCTGACACGGCCTTTAAATTCAATCAGTGAGCACAATGCAATCCAGATGGAGTGATTCTTGCCTCCCCTCTGCTGTGATCTGCATCTCTTGGGACTTTATAGATGGAGTGACAACTGGAGTCTGTGACTCTGCCTTAGATACTGGAGCTACTCTAACCAGCCTTCCTATGGACACATTCACATTGAATAGAATCCCAATAAATGTGTCTAGTTCATTGTTGATTGATTTCTCCTCCCATTTGATATCTGTCCTTTTACTTCTACTATTTAAAGAGACATAACCTTTGGCATGAAAATATCGACAGGTATTGCAAAGACATTCCAAGAGTGAAGGTAGCAATGGATGTGATACATAATGCTTAAAAAAACAAGTGTCAGCTAGAGCTGGAATTGCTGTAATGTATACCTTATGTTTGATAATTTTTATTATCTTGAATATATTATAAATACATATATATTAGTAGCTATCCTTTATTCAATATTGCTGCATATACCCATACATGAGTGTATGTGTATTGTTAGATCCTTTGTAATATGAAGGAGTATATCAAAATGCATGTAAAAGCAGGATCACAGCCCTTTTGGTACACAAGTCTACAGTTGGCGGTCTATAGCACTCTACTCTTTTTTTTTTTTTTAAGATTTTATTTATTTATTTGACAGAGAACACAAGTAGGCAGAGAGGCAGGCAGAGAGAGAGAGAGAGAGAAGCAGGCTCTGCACTGAGCAGAGAGCCCGATGCGGGGCTCCATCCCAGGACCCTGGGATCATGACCTGGGCCGAAGGCAGAGGCTTTAACCTGCTGAGCCACCCAGGCGCCCCAATAGAGCACTCTACTCTTAATGTCACTAACGAGGCCCCGTAAACACTAAAATTCCTTTAATTTGAGTAAAGAAAATAGCTACAAGCATAACAATGTTTATGAGTGGTTATTTTAAAAATGTACAATAACCACAATTCAGAAAGATCAACTGCAAAATTTAAAAAAAAAAGGGGGGGTCCTGCTTATTAAAACAATTCAACAAACATTGAACAACAAAACACTTTGGATGGGAGCTCTGCCTTCTCTGCCCCTTGTGATTCAGAAGGATGTGGAATAATTGGAGAAGAAAAATTAATTATGGAAATATTACTTCTTAGTTTGCATGTGATAGTAAACTCATAGTGGAAAGAAAGAGGAAGAAAACTTATTGATGGTGAGGACTTCAAATACTGGGTCTTCATGATAATATGTCTTAAGGTAAGTGAATAAATTAGCATCCTACTTTTTAATATTTGGATGAAACTTGTTAAAACATTATCTACTCCTTTTTTTTTCTCTTTTTTAAAAATATTCATTTATTTGTTAGAGAGAGAGAGAGAGAGAGAGAGAGCACAAGCTGGGGGAGAGACACAGGGAGAGGAAGACTTCCCGGTCAGCAGGGAACTAGAAGTGAAGCTTGATTCCAGGACCCTGGGGTCACCACCTGAGCTGATGGCAGACACTTAACTGGTGTCTCACAATGTATCTACTCTGAGAGCTGGATTCCTTTCTTACAGTTTGATACAATATGCACCAACACAGAGTAGAGGAAGGCGGGAGATACAGGGAAAATCACCCAAAGGATGAATACTTCCCAAAGGATTCTTAGTTTGAAATGCTGCCCCTCTGGTTTCATGATGATGATATTTAGGTCTTTTTTGTGATGGAGACATACTGATTTCACGTTTTTCAGCATCTATTTTATATCTTTGGGGACAAACTGTGTTGAGTGGATTAAAGGTACAGGTGGGTATACACTGTTTTAGAGATCAGGTGGAGATTCTGATGAGGTCTTTCTCTCAGGTGTCGAATGTATGACTGCAGAAAAAGCTTATAAACAAGATACGAATCTTATATGGCAGAAAAAAAATAAAAAGCGTCCTATTCTTCATGAAATAAGAGCAGGATAGAAAGAACCATCCTTTGCCTAAGGAGAGAGATGAGAAATTGTGTTTCACCAAGGAGGCTGGCACTTCGAGGGCATGCCATTTCCCATAGGAGATGGGACTACAGGGTAGAGAAACTTTATGAATTACGGAAGAAATTCCCTTCTTTGATTTTGTGAACTGAGTAAGAGGGCCAGGTTTGCAGTACTCAGGCTGTGAGCACCAGGATGTTTATGTGATCACAGCCAGCACTGCATGGTCCTCTCTTCACTTCTTATAGGAAATGTCAGTCAGAGCCCCAGCTTTAGGCTTGGCCCTGCGCTGGTTTGTTTTACCTAAGTTTTCTCCCATTATAGCCTTACAATAATCCTGTGAGATCACTGCTATCCCCATTTTAGAGATGAGGATCCTGAAGTCAGAGGGCACAATGAATTTATCTTTAATGATTTTGTTTATTAGGGTGCCTGGGTGGCTCAGTTGGTTAAGCATCTGCCTTGGGCTCTGGTCATGATCTCAGGGTCCTGGGATTAAGCCCCATGTTGTGTTCCCTGATCAGCAGGGAGTCTGTTTCTCCCTCTCCCTTTACCTGCCGCTCCCAGTGCTTGTACGTTCTTGCTCTCTGTTTCTCTGTCTCTTATTTATTTATTCGAGAGAAACAGAGACAGAGATCACGACAGAGAGCATGAACGTGGGGGAGGGGAGGTGCGTAGAGGGAGAGGGAGAAGCAGGCTCCCCAGCTGAGCAGGGAGCTCATCCCTGGGCCAAATCCCAGGACTGTGAAATCATGACCTGAACCAAAGACAGACGCTTAACTGACTGAGCCAATCAGGGGCCCCAAGAGGGCTCAAGGAATTTGTCCAAGGTTACACATTTAATAAGAGTTGAAACTGGGATTGGCACTAAGGTCAGCTTTTTCCAAAGCACATGCTCTTTAGATCATGCACTCTTGCTTTGAATTGCAAGTCACCATCTGGCTTAGCAGCAAGAAGAGAGGTTGGCACAATTAAAACTGGAGTTTAAACATTATTTATTCGTTTGCCATTGAAGGCTGCGTTGATGACTTAGGCCTGATGAGACAAAGCATGGCAATGACAACAATAAAGGGCAATGACATAAAACACAAAGAAACACCTTCTTCCCATCTGTTTCTACATTATTTATTCCTGATTCTGATACTACGTGCAAAATTATTTTATAGATGTTTGTTTATAAGAAAATTTACAACTAGAGAATTCCATGTTCCACTTTGTTACAAAGGAGCCGGCCATGTAATTTCATTCTAATTTCAATGTAAATTCCAAGTGTGCAGTACGACTTGTTATGATTTTAATAATATTTATATATTTGGTTTTCCATTGGTGGTTACCTTGTAATACTCAGTGTTTCAACTGCCGTAAAATAATGTAATTGTGTTGTAAAACTACCTTCCTGTGTTAAAACAATTTTTTTACATTTTACTGTACAAAGTGTATCATTTTCAAATATATGTCTTTCATGTCTGTTTAATGCGGGGGGAAAAATGTCTCTGCCTCATTTGGCTGGCTTATAAATATCTATTTGAAAGTGGATATTTTCATGAAAACTTAGAATTAAAATGTCTTTAGTGGGAATAGAATCACCCGGTCAATCTGAAAGGCTCAGGCATTGGGTTATCTTAGAACCTGATTCCCTCACTGTTGGATTTACTGTCTTATCTCACATCAGCACATCAGCACAGAAGCTCTGACAAATCACTCCCTGGCTGGAGGTAGCTCGAGTCAGAAACAACAACCAATCTAACCAAAAGGTGGCTGGGACCTTGTGCAGTGTCTAATTTTGCCCTCACTCCAGCCTTGAAATAGGACTGGAATTAAGTGCATCTTTAAAAGGGACAAATATTGGGGCACCTGTGTGGCTCAGTGGGTTAAACCTCTGCCTTCGGCTCAGGTCATGATCTCAGGGACCTGGGATGGAGCCCTGCATCAGGCTCTCTGCTTGGCGGGGAGCCTGCTTCCTTCTCCCCCTCTGCCTGCCTCTCTGCCTAATTGTGATATCTCTCTCTGTGTCAAATAAATAAATAAAATCTTTTTTTAAAAAGTGACAAATATTATTCATCAAAAACTAGCGATAAAGATCAAACAAAAATAAGGAACACTGGAGATATATTAAATTAAGAAATAAGACCTAAGTAAGCACCGAGTCAGCAGGCTGGTGATAAGTGCACGGAGATTGTCCTTTGGGGGTTTACACAGGCTCATAGCTCTGACTCCGGCTCTTCTGCAGATGAGTAAGACCAGTTTCAAAATTCATCTTCCCTGAACCTTATGCCATCACCAGTAGTTATTTTCAGGATTGGTAGCAAGACCTGCAAAAGCCTTATCAGCTGCCACAGCTCTGAGCTGGCTTTTCCTGATGACCTTCCCCCAAAGAGTGAATGGATTCAATTTGTGTCAGCAACCACTTTATGATAGGCACGAAAATGTGAACGTTGAAAACCTGAACCAGATTTCCAATTACTATCACCTCATTTTCTGTCATTTGAGAAAGGTCATAGGCATATCACTTTTAGTTTTGACCATTGATTTAGGGAGGCACACTCCTCTTATCTCTTAGAGTTCTATGTGTTTCTGCTTTGGCAGTTCTGAAAAATCCTACGTATGTTTCCTTTTAGGTTCAGCAAAGGAGAGGAAACAGTGGTTACATCCATATAGTCAAACCGATAGAAGGTGGCTAAAGGTTGAATATGTGGAAAAAAAAATCCTTTCATTTGTAGCATTTCTTTTAAAAAAATTGTTTAAATTACATTTGGCAAATATGTAAAGAGTATTAGCGTGTTCCTTAACTGTACTGGAGCTGGAACAAGGAGGTGAAGATAGTAGAAAGTATTTAGAAAAGAGATCGTAAACAATAATAAATGGATTCTAAAATGTACCAAGAGCTTTGCATAAACTATCATACATAACCTTCAGAATCACTGGCTCAAATTATTGTTTCCATTTTACAGTGGAGGAAACCAAGGCTCAGCAGGATGAGTTAATTTGCTTAGCTCTCCCTGAATATTGGTAGATCCAGGATTTTAGTCTGGTTAGTTGATGCCAAAGACTATATTTGTTACATTTTATGGTGTGGTCTTTTCAAGTAGGCACGAAATAATGCAGAGTTACCATTTATCTTTAAAAGTAATATTTCCTTTTGATAAATCAGCTCTTGAACATTTATCAGAACAGGAGTTAAGCAGTGTTTGTACCCTGGCCTGTATGACAAGGGGCTGCCTGCTTTTTGCTTATACTTTGGAAATTGTTAGGAGACGATTCCAGGGTTAGCACTGGAAGGAACAGTGACCCACATTCGGCCTTTAATGCAACTGGACAGCAAATCTGAGAGGGGAGAATATGATATATTTCATGTTGCAAAATTTCTGGACCATTTAATAAGAGAAATTAGTGGATATATTATAAGATTTTCACTACTGAAACGAGACTAAATAAATTAGTAACAAGAGTCAAAGCAGTCATATATTTTAATAGATTTGTACACTGCAATTATACAAATTCCAGTAAGAATCTTGGACCAGTGGAGGATAGTTGTAATTGAGAAGTATAAAATTATAACTATCTCCAAAATTGCAAATACTTTTTTTAAGAACTGCAATTCAGTTGAAGTCAGTCTGACACAGTTTAGGGATGAGGCTTGGGAGCAGATAGGGGCGGAATCAAATTCCAGATATATAAGCTACTAGCTTTGTGACATGGAGTTACTCAAAAATCTCTTAGATCATTTATGTAATCTTCTGAAAAACTGGGGTTAATTGCACTGGTAAGGCAAAATATTTGAAATCATCGGGAATAGTGTATGGCCAGTAAGATCTCAATAAATGTTCATTTCTCTCTGTGTAATTAAGTGAGGCTTATATCACTGGTAATATCCTGGATATAAGTATTAAGCCAATCTCTTTATAGTGAATCTGGTACACAATTAATCCAAAGCAAAAAAGAGAATTTCTGCTTCCTTTACAAATGTGATTCTTTATTACAAATATCTATTTAATGGAATTTGCATTGGCTTTTAACAGAGAATTTCTTTATTGTGTTTCTTTTCTATTATAAATTTCTTCAACCCTTGTCATCTCTCCCCATAACGAGCTTTCTTGCTAACCCAAAGAAAAGCTGCTGAAATCCTAAGCCATCGGCCAAAAGACCAGACACTTCCCCAGAAACCCAGAAATACTAAAAGAACAATGCACATTTAAATTACATCTGCCTTCTCCTCGCTGGTTCAAAACATCTGCAGAATTTACAGATGGATAATGTGTCATTTAACGAGTATGCAAAAGACCCTTAAAACGTGTAGGTTTTAATGGTAGGTTCAATGGGTTTGATTATAATGAGTTTACTACTACAAAACAGATTCTCTTTTATTTTTCTATTATTGGTGAAATTTTAAAAATCTACCCAAATACTTCTGAACTTATCTGGAAGAAAAATCTGTATTCATCAGACTTTATTAATCTGAACTGGAAAGCAAAATCCCCATGTCCCCAAGCATACCACAGAAACAGTTGCTTGTAAGAAAAAAGAATTTAGAAGTAGAATTAGCTCCATTGTAACCACAGGGAAGGAAACAACCAGACAAATGTTATACTTTGGTCAAAATTTCTTCAAGCAGTAGGAATATCTTGACAATAAAGAAGAGTTCATGGAAAGTAAATATTGATTACATTGCCAGTTATTTTTCTCTCTTGGTGAAAAATAATCAGAGTGACATAGAAATTAGTTGCCTATAGCAGATATGCTGAGGATAAATCTAGTGTTTCAGAACACAGTATACTATGGAGAGTATTAGATTCTAGTTATGTGTTAAAATGAATGCTTGTGACAAATTATACCATTTAAACAGACAACATCTATCTTATCAGCTAGGATGATTCTAAGAAACTGACAGAGAGTTTACTTCTGTCTCTTTCGGTTTCCCATCTCACTTTCTCATTCTTTCCCTCCTCTGGTTGCTTCCCGATCTACTCAGTGAAAACAGAGCTACTCTCAAAGGAATGAATATGATACTGTCAGAAACACAATTTGCTGAGGTCTTTGGAAGTCTTATGATCTTTTTTGCATGCATTTATATTTTTCTTTTATGATCAGAAGGTAAATGAGGTAGTTTGAAAATTTATATAACAATAAACTTATTATATAGCATATAAAAATATATTAGAATATAAAGATATATTCTAAAAATATATTTACATATGCAAATATATAATTGGTTTTAATTATATATTATACAAGTATATTATACAAACATACATAGAGGATTAAATTGGATCATAATAAAATGAAGAAAGATACAAAGAAAAAAATTACAATATTATAATGGGATCAGGGGAGATTTGTAGCATTGCCTATCTACAGTGGGTTAATAACTGTCTTAACCTTTCCAACAACCAAAGCAAACAGTAAAATACGTGTCACAATATCTATTAAGAAAAGCAGATGCAGGGCGCCTGGGTGGCTCAGTCTTTAAGCATCTGCCTTCAGCTCAGGTCATGATCCCAGAGTCCTTCTCTGTGGGGAGCCTGCTTCTTCCTCTCCCACTCCCCCTGCTTGTGTTCCCTCTCTCGCTGTCTCTCTCTGTGTCAAATAAATAAATAAAATCTTTTTTAAAAAGTAGTTGAAAACTTGATTACTTGAAATCTGACTCTGATAACTTCTGGAAAGTTCTTCAGTAGTCTTAATTTCACTAAAACAAATAAAATCTTCAATTTCTTTTAGCTGTTTCATCATATCACTTAATGTAGGCTAAAAGAAGAAAGGAAAAAAATATATAATCTGTTACAGGGGGTCCCAAACTTGTTAGATAGGTGACAAAACAAGCTTACTATACATACTGACCCCTGGGTTCTATGTTCCTGTGGAATCAAGTCTGGAATTCCTTATATTTTGTTTAGCTTTTTTTTTTTTTTTAAATCATCTTATTGCAATTACCAGTCTTTTGTTTTTTATTTTATTTTCAAATTCTGTGGGGCAAAATTATATTTTATTTCAGATCAAACCCAATTCTATTTTGACTTTTGAATATGACCTGGTTGGCCTTAGACTATTTAACCTTGCTTAGATTTATTTAATAAGTAATGAGAAATATCTATAAAAATAATAATAAATATGTGTGTAAATCTTGATATGTAGTTCGTAAATTTGTTGAACGTTGACTGAAATGCAGAAGATACCACTCGGGTACATAGTAAATACTCTACATTTTAGCTGCTGCTCTTCTCTCTATTTCAGGAAAGTTTTGTTTCCTGTTAAAGAAATATTTGGTATTGGGGCACCTGGTTAAGCTTCTGCCTTTGGCTTAGGTCATGATCCCAGAATCCTGGGATGGAGCCCCACATCGGACTCTCTGCTCAGCAGGGAGCCTGCTTCCTCCTCTCTCTGCCTGCCTCTCTGCCTACTTCTGATTCTGTCAAATGAATACATAAAATCCTTAAAAAAAAAACAAAAGAAATGTTTGGTATTGGTAAAGATAACTATAGGATCAGTCTGTTCTTCTGGTCCTTCAAATTATACCATGTAAACAAATGGATTATTTGCCAATGAAGGTAGCAATAATCGGTTCTGGATTAGGGGGCACTTGCCGTTATTTAAAGCTTCCCTATGACCCTGCAATTGCACTCCTGGGTATTTACCCCAAAGACACAGATATCGTGAAAAGAAGGGCCATCTGTACCCCAATGTTTATAGCAGCAATGGCCACAGTCGCCAAACTATGGAAAGAACAAAGATGCCCTTCAACGGATGAATGGATAAGGAAGATGTGGTCCATATACACTATGGAGTATTATGCCTCCATCAGAAAGGACGAATACCCAACTTTTGTAGCAACATGGATGGGACTGGAAGAGATTATGCTGAGTGAAATAAGTCAAGCAGAGAGAGTCAATTATCATATGGTTTCACTTATTTGTGGAGCATAACAAATAGCATGGAGGACAAGGGGTGTTAGAAAGGAGTAGGGAATTTGGGTAAATTGGAAGGGGAGGTGAACCATGAGAGACTATGGACTCTGAAAAACAACCTGAGGGGTTTGAAGTGGCGGGGGGGGTGGGAGGTTGGGGTACCAGGTGGCGGGTATTATAGAGGGCACGGCTTGCATGGAGCACTGGGTGTGGTGAAAAAATAATGAATACTGTTTTTCTGAAAATAAATAAATTGAAAAAAAAATACGCTGTCATTTTCATTCACAATTTTCAGATATGCTTTCCAAATAGTTGGGCCAGATGCATCATTACTGTGAGTGTCTGCTGAAGTTGGAGTCCGAATTTCAAATCCTCTGTGTTTTAATCCATTTGCTTTCTTTCTTTCCTCTAGTGGATGGACCATGGGTCCTCCTTTTGTGTTAACACACACACACACACACACACACACACACACACACAAAATCATTTAGTTATTAATACAGCCCCATGATGCAGATATGTTTTTTCTGTATCCTTTTTACATATAAAGAATGAAGGTACAGCAACTTTGAGAGATCCACCCATAGTCACAGAGCTGGCGGTGACGGAGCTATAACTGAGGAATCTGTTTATTTGACTCTGACTCGATGTCCTTTTCCAAGGACATGCCCTCAGGAACCATGTGTCTGGTGGGAATGGGAATTTCCCTCTGCACAGAATTTAGGCTCCGTGGTATTACACGGGTTTGACAACCAGTTCTCTAATGTACCAGCATCTGTAAGGTGTTTTCTAGTTTCCCCCCCCCCCAGGCTTTTGAGTTATAATTGATGAATTAAAAGTTATTTAAGGTACACAAAGTGAAAATTTCCTATACCTGTACCCTGTGAAATGATGACCACAATCAAGCTAATTAATACATCCATTATCTCACGGTTATCTTTCTCTGTGGGTGAGAACACAAGATCTATTCTCCTCGCAGGTTTCAGTCATGCAGGATAGTATTATTTTTTTTTAAAGATTTTATTTATTTATTTGACAGAGATCACAAGTAGGCAGAGAGGCAGGCAGAGAGAGGAGGAAGCAGGCTCCCCGCCGAGCAGAGAGCCCCATGTGGGGCTCGATCCCACGACCCTGAGATCATGACCTGAGCCAAAGGCAGAGGCTTAACCCACTGAGCCACCCAGGTGCCCTGCAGGGTAGTATTATTAACTACAACCATGATGCTATATATCAGATCTCCAAACCTTATTCATTTTATAACTGAAAGTTTTGTACCCCTCGACCAATCTCTCCCCATTTCTTCCACTCCCAGCCCTTAGTAACCAGCACTTTACTCTCTGATTTCAAGAGCTTAGCATTTTGTTAGATCCCACATATAGGTGACATCATATAGTATTTATTCCTTTTTCTCTTTCTGACTTACATTACTCAGAATAATGTTCTCCAGATCCATCCACACTGACAGGATTTCCTTCTTTTTATGGCGGAATAATACTCCATTGTGTATATATACTAAATTTTTAAATCAATTCTTAGTCACTGGGCACTTAGGCTGTATCCACATCTTGGCTGTTGTGAATAACACTGCAATAAACATGGGGGCACCGCTACATCTTTGAGGTAGTGATTTCATTTCCTTTGGACATATACCCAGAAGTGGGATTGCAGGAGCATATGGCAGTTCTATTTTTAATTTTTTTAAGAAACTCTGTACTGTTTCCCATAATAGTTGTTCCAATTTACATTCCCACCAACAGCACAGGAGGGTTTAGTTTTCTTCACACCATCACCAATACTTCTTCTCTCTTGTCTTTTTGATAATAGCTATCCTAACAGGTGTAAGGTGATACCTCATTGTGGTTTCGATTTGTGTTTCCCTGATGTTTAAAAATGTTGAGCACATTTTCTTACACCTGTTGGCCAATAGTATATCTTCTTTGGAAATATATCTATTCATATTCTTAGCCCATTTTTAATCAGATTATTTGGGTTTTATGTTGTTGAGTTGTATGAGTTCTTTATATGCTTTGGCAATCAACCTGTTATTGGATAGAGGGTTTGCAAGTATTTTCTCTCATTCTGTAGCTTGCCTTTTCGTTTTGTTGATTATTTCCTCTGTTGTGCAGAAGTTTTTAGTTTGATGTAGTCCCACTTATTTACTTTTGCCTTTGTTTCCTGGGCTTTTGGTGTCATATCCAAAAAAATGACCAAAATTAATGTCAAGGAACTTTCCCCCTATGTTTTCTTTAGAATTTTATGGGTTTAGGTTAAAAAAGATAAGAGAGAGAGAGAGAGAGACATTTCTTTGTTCAAATATATTTGGAAAACACTTGGTAAGACAAGTTAACCTAATGAAACTTTAATTAACATTTAAAAATTTTTGAATAGTTCTATTTATCACCGAACTCTGAACCATTGATTTGCCAGAGTATAAGATGTAGTCCGCCTTTGCTCTCTGCCTCAAATCTCAATCCCCCTCAAACCCTATCTCTACACATCTGTCAGAGATATTTCATTCAAGTACAAATCCTCAAATCTTAGTATTGTGGCCCTCAGAGGCTCTACCTCAGCCTTGGAATTAAACCCATGTCCCTCAGGTTGGTGTGAAAAGCCCTCAAGACCTCTGTGTGGTGGACCTTCCTGGCCTCTGGCACACTCATTACTTTATGGAGAGCTTCTTGAATGCATTTTTCTTTTTCTTTTAGCTTTGAGCCCTTGCTTGGGCTACTCCATCTGTCTAGCATGGTTGTTTATCTCTTCTTCGTCTGACTGACTTAATTCAGGTGCTCTCTCCTCCAGGAAGACTGTGGGCCAGCTTACTATTTTTGGTAACCTTCCTCCTTGTACACCCTATACCATCACTTCTCATAGTAGTTAATTTACTGTAGTGTAAAAATGTGTGTCCTCCCGATTTTTCCAATAATTTGAAAGGGCCTTTTTATCCCAGGGTATGGGATAAGGCCAAGAGGATAGAGTGCACACTATAAAGATTTATTAAACTGAGCCCCAAACTATCTTTCAATCTTTGTGTGTATTCTCTCTCTCTCCCTCTCTCTCTCTTTCTCTCTCTCTCTCACACACACGTCTTTTTCTTATGCTGTCACTATGAGCATAGACACAGTCATGTAAATAAGATAATTGTTTTACAACTAGACCAGGATGCACTGACGTGGAATGGCAGTTTTCGCCACATCCTATATTTTTTTATTGGCGATCTTTATACTTTATGCTCCAATAGCAGGATATAGTCACAACCAGCTCTCTGCACCCCTCAGACATCAATCTTCTCAAATCTAATTGAATCAAAGCACAAGTAGTTATAAATGGAGTGCAGCCTGACAAATAGAAAAAAGAGAGAGAGAGAGAAACAGAGAGAGAAGAGACACACATCCGACCAATATTTTCCCCCTAAGAGATCCCCTTGTGAGAATACTTAATTTCCTAAAAATTTCTCTCTGTTGTTTCCAGCCTCTTTATTATCATAATTTGCATTTTTCTCAGAAACACATATCCATCCCCAACATTGCTTCTGATTCGGCACAAACTAAATACTTCCCAGAGTAGGAACTGCACACGCGACTCGGTGATATAAAATTGTCTATGTTTCTGTGGGAGGCTAGCCTTGGGTGGGAGTTTAGGATTTATGACAGTGCTGAGGGAGGTCA
Organism: Neogale vison; assembly: GCF_020171115.1. Lineage (NCBI taxonomy): Eukaryota > Metazoa > Chordata > Mammalia > Carnivora > Mustelidae > Neogale > Neogale vison. The sequence goes on along the minus strand of NC_058093.1, from coordinate 107,288,202 downwards.
GGGAACACACCACAGCATGCACATCAACTTGTGGCCCCACAACGAGGCTCTTTTAGACTTGGGCTATGTGCAGCTTGCAAAATTTCCAAATAATATCCCTAAAAAGTATCTGTGTCTCTGTGCTCTGTGGGGTGTGCAATGGCTCTTGTGTCATCTACTTAGCCAAGGATTGTCCCCTGAGATGATTACTGCTGGATTCTACCTGCATTATACTATCTGTGGAAAGCCTTTCTGTCCAAAGTCTCTCTCAACACTGGGTTGCTTTGTTCTCCAAAACTGATTTCACTATAACCATCCTCCTTCTCAGGGTAAAGGGGTTACCCATGGATTGGGGGACTAGAAGGAAGTATGATAGGGACTTTCAGGGTACTAGTCACAGCCTTTTCTTGATCCAGATGTTGGTTATGGTGGTGGTGGTATTCATTTTGCAGAAGTTCATTGAGACTGGAAATTATTTCTCACTATGTAGTATGATTTAATAAAAAAGGATACTTTCTTAAAGAACCATGTACACTTTAACCAGGTGAAGGCATTTTGTCTGGTCTTGGTAATTTCACCCTACAGTCTAGTATAAAAAGAGTGGGCTTTGGGTCTGACAAATCCCCATGAGGAAACCATGTCCGCTCCTTCTCTCTGTGTGTTCTTCCCTCCTTTTGTTTCCCCACCTGCTAAATGGAAATTGTACTGCTTATTTAATAGGGTAATTGAGAGAATTGAATTGAATAAATAATAAAAAAGCCCTTAGTACAAAAAGAAGCCAGTATATAGTGGCTGCTATTATTAACAGTAGCAATACGGCTGCTGATTTCAGAGTGGATAAAGAAGCATGAAAGGCTTTTCTGGGGTGGCTGAGCTGTGGTGCAGCAGCCCTATCAAACTTTGTTAGGAGGAAGGAAAGCAGGAAACCTATGTGAAATCTGTGCCACTGTATACAGGAAGAAGCTGTGAAATGCATACGATTTCCAAAAAATGCAGATTTACCACCAGGAGTGGTCTGGTATAGAGGAGGTCTTTTTTTTTTTTTTTTAAAGATTTTATTTATTTATTTGACAGACAGAGATCACAAGTAGGCAGAGAGGCAGGCAGAGAGAGAGGAGGAAGCAGGCTTCCCACTGAGCAGAGAGCCCGATGTGGGGCTTGATCCCAGGACCCTGAGATCATGACCCGAGCCGAAGGCAGAGGCTTTAACCCACTGAGCCACCCAGGCACCCCTAAAGAAGGTCTTAATTGCCCCTTGCAGTATGAATATCCACCAGAAAACTTGTCAAACAGCTCCCCTACCCCTGAGGGCATGTTTTCACTTTCCCTTCGGTAAGCTTATTTTCTGCAGGAACATAAGCTCCAAAGTGGGAGAGTATTTTCCTTTAACCTAGGTCCCCTGAGTCTCTAGAGCCATGCCCAGGACACAGCAATGGGGGTTAAAGACGCCTACAGTTCCTGATGGGTTAATCATGTATTCTGCTATATCAAAACAGCCTGACATTTGGACAGCCGTGCACTCTTGAGCAACAACCATGGTTGCTTGGATATAATGAATTCTCATTTATAAATAATTTGAAATAGGTGAGCCCATGCCTATAGATTTAGGATGGCTGTTGGTGTGGTAAGCTTTGCCTTTAGGAGCACTCAAATTGAGTCCTCACATCTCCACTTATCCATTTGGGTTAAAAAGAGTAAGTAGTAGTGGTTCTGTTTTCATCTATAGGCTGGAGAGAAGAAAATCCACATCAGAGAACTGGTGAAGATTCGTACCTGAGAAGAGTAGCATAAAAGGTATTTAAAGAGCTCTTTAGAGGGAAGCCAACCATAAGAGACTCTTAACTCTAGGAGACAAACTGAGGGTTGCTGGAGGGGAGGTGGTAGGAGAATGGGTTAACTGGGTGATGGTCATTAAAGAGATCACTTGATGTAATGAGCACTGGGTGTTGTATGCAACTGATGAATCACTAAATTCTACCTTATAATGCAATATATGTTATCTAAATTGAATTTTAATAAAAAAATTAAAAAACAAACAAACATAAAGAGCTCTTTAGCTTAACAGTTGACTGGTTGGAATTTTCCATCAATAGGCAAGGAGAAGACCTTCCTCAGAAGATATAATGTTTATTTATAAAGGAAACTTTAAGAATTAAGGTCAAGCAGAACAAGGAAGTGGACTTCTCCTTTCCCTAGGAGATGAAAAGTATTTGTGGATGTGAAGAAGATGAAACATTTGTCCCTGATATGGGAGAAAGGTGGAGAACAGATATATTCCAGTTATATCAGATCACATTTTGATTAAGTGTCTCAAGGACTGAAAATTTTAAAATATTCTTTATGGCTATTCAAAATAAAAGCAAGAATACGTTATGATACAAGTGTGAGAAAATGCAATAATTCTCACATTTTTCCCCTAATGACAACTTCAGAGCTTAAAAATGAGTCAGTTAGCCAAATACCATATTCTTTTTTTTTTTTTTAAAGATTTTATTTATTTATTTGACAGAGCGAGATCACAAGCAGGCAGAGAGGCAGGCAGAGAGAGAGGAGGAAGCAGGCTCCCTGCTGAGCAGAGAGCCCGATGTGGGCCTCAATCCCAGGACCCTGAGATCATGACCTGAGCCGAAGGCAGTGGCTTAACCCACTGAGCCACCCAGGCGTCCAAAATACCATATTCTTATAAAATGTGTGTGTGTCTATGAGAAAAAAATGTAAAACAATCAAATGACAGATTTTGTTTAATAATAAATCATGGACTAAATAGTTTGTCTCATGACATTATATTAAAAGCTTAGAAAACAAAGTACAGATGGACTCAAATCTTAGAATAAAGAAATTCTTCAAGAACAGTGGTTAAATCAAGAAAGAAAATGATGGAAAAATTCTTCAGATGATGAAAGAATGAGTAAATATAACAAGGATAAAATGGGAAGTATTCACAAATATAATAAACATTTTATTATAAATATTTTCTATATAAAAAATCATATAGGGGCACCTGGGTGGCTCAGTCAGTTGAGTGTTGGACTCTTGGTTTCTACTAGGTCCTGAAGTCAGAGTCCTGAGATCAAGCTCCATGGGCAGCAGTTTGAGTTTGGTTTTCAAAATCATTTTTAAAATATTTTATTACACGATACCATTAGTATGTATTTTCAGGTTCATCAAGTAGTTTCAAACATTCAGAACATTTACTTTTCTCCATCATCTTTCTTATTCCAAAAAATATTAATGTTACTTCTCAATGAGGTTTGTCCTTAATGAAGTTCCAAATCTAATGACTTCCTTTTAAATATACTTACCTAACTTTTTACTGTATTTTAAAAAATGTACTAAGTTTTATTCTGTGATTTGATAAAGCCCTGGCAGATGTTATATAGACAAAACAATTCTGTGATTTTTTTAACCCCCTGGCAATTTTTAAAAAATATTTTATTTTTGAGAAAGAGATCACAAGCTGGCAGAGAGGTAGGCAAAGAGAGATGGGGAAGCAGGCTCTCTGCTGAGCAGAGAGCCCCATGCGGGTTTTGATCCCAGGACCCTGGGACCATGACCTGAGCCAAAGACAGAGGCTCAACCCAGTGAGCCACCTAGGTGGCCCCCCATGGCAATTTTTAATGCAAAGTATGGTCTATTAAACATACTGAGAAACCTGTTCAATGTAGTCATAGCTAGTATTTCTCAAAATTACTTAACTAAGAGATACATTATTAATTTTAATCTTAGTATTTCCCTAATTGTCAAAGGAAATTTTGTTTCAATTTAATTCTGTTCTAAAAAGCTCAAAGTGCTAAAACATGAAATTACCAAGTTAATAGATCTTAAATGAAATATATGCAAAGCTATTTAAAACTTTCAAAAATTTTGAAGTATAATATCTTATCAGATTGATCATTTAGGTTTTGTACAAAAACAACAACAAAAAATAACATTGAATTTCTTAGCCTACTACTTGTAAACTTGAAGGCTTGAAAAATTTCCCAACTTGCTCGGAAGATATGAGGAAATGCTTTCCAAGTAACTTGGAAAAATTACAAATTGTAATTACTATATAAATGGACAGAACTTGATCATAGCTAAACTTGTTTTCAAATACAACTTCAAGGCATGGTACATCATTGGTCATGTGAAACATCCTCTTCATTTTTATGCCAGACATTTATTTACGACTTTTATGGAAGTGTCACAACTGAATCCGTATGGTAGTAAATAAACTAGAATTCACGTTAAATGTTAATAGGATGAAGATGATACAATGGGAAATTTCCACCATGAGACACTGCTATATTAGTTTGAGATTCTAATGGACTCATTACCCATCCAAGTCGTGGCTCTCTATACTTAATTGCATCTTTGCATTTTATAGATATATATGTTTAAACATTTCTGTGGCTTAAGAAAGTCAAAAACTGTTTAAATGTTGAAATATACAACATCCTCTCCAGAATATACTAGTGCTCATCAAATAAATAAAGCTAAAATGTATTTTATGAGCAGAACACAATACAGACTGCTGCAAAGCTACATGGATGTTTTAGTTAAGAGCATATTAATAGATTCTCAGTTAAATGGCATTGCATTTGAAGGAGAATGTAGTGTGATGTGTATAGGCCCTTCATCATATGCCCTTCACACTTCTCTAACATTTTCTACACCTGACCACCACAGGTATGCTCTATGGAGCTAAGCATAAGTACTTAACCAATTGTATTATGTTCTCTCACCCTTCCCTCCCGACATGAGATACCCCTTAATTTAGACCATATTCCTTTCTGCTTTGTTAATGTCAATGTGTTATTCAAGAGTCAGATAATTTAATCAGAATGTTTGCCAACCAATTTTTGATAGTCTATTTTCAGCACCATGCTGAGATGTCACCTTTCCATGGACTCCTAGTTCTCTAAACTCTCACTTAGCATATACCATCATGTACTGCAATTCTTGTACAACTTTCCTACCTTTTTAGGAGTCTATAATCTGAATTTAGGTAATATGCCATCTCTGTGTCTCAAGTAAATAGTACAACATCCAGCACTCTGTAGAATCCATTATATTCACAAAAGAAAAATAGGAAGAAAGAGAAGACAGGAGAATATGCACTAAGCATGAATAAAAAGGCAGACAAGTGAAAGAAAGATGAAAGAAGAAGTAATCTTTACCCAAATCATCCAATGACTCCCATCTCACTGAGAGTAACTGAGAGTAACCCATTAACTGATTTCTTGGTCTACAAAGCCCTACATAACATGGCCCATTTAGTTTAGGTTCTGCTCCTTCTTTTTTTTTTTTTTTTTTTTTTTTTTTTTGGTGAGAGATATAGTGTACCCATGCATTCATGTGCAGCAGTATGGGGGGAAGGGAAGAAGAAGAGGAAGGGGAAGAGGTAGAGGAAGAGAAGAAAGAGAATCTTAAGCAAACTCCATGCTCAGCACAGACCACCCTAGGGCTCCATCTCACAACCCTGAGATCACAACCTGAGCCAAAATCAAGAGTAGGACACTAAACTGACTGAGCCATCCAGTGCCCCTCTCTTCCTTCACTTCTTAAGACTTTTTCCTCCCTTTAACACTGTTTCAGCTGCATTATTTTGCATTTCATCAAACCTTACAGCTCTTCTCCATGGCAGGCCTCATAAGTTCTTTCCCCAGTTACTCACATGGTCTGCTATCTCATCTCTTTCAAGATTTGGCTCAAATTTCACCTTGAAGCCCACACCTCAACAGATCCCATCTCCCTTATATGCTTTTTATCATTTATCACTATAAAATAAGCTATCTATTTTATTTAGCTTCTACATTTTCTGCCTTCTATCACTGGAGTGTAAATGCCATGGAAGTAGGTATCCTTCTCTAATTTTTCTCCCAATGTATCCCAGTCCTGGAAGAATAATTCATTGATTCTGAGATCCTCACATGTATCACTTGGAGAAATGTTAACTCTATTTCTAAGAGGGAAGTATGACTTAGACCAGAGGTTGACAACTTCTGTCTGCCACCAGTTTTTGTAAAAAACTGGAACACACCCACACCCATTCCTGTATTATTTATGTCTGTTTTGTCCTACAGTAGAAGATTTGGGTAGTTGTGGCAGAAACCAGATGGCCTGAAAAGCCAAAAATATTCACCATTTGGCCCTTTATAAAAAATATTTGCCAAAGTTTGATTTACATTGTCCATTAAAATTTGCCTGATATAAAAACTTTTGTGGCTGCATATCTATGGTTTCAAATGATATCCTATTCCCAATGGCAGCTCAATGCAAATTTTGATCTATACAGTGTCATCAAAATCTATTGGGATGATTAGAGGTCTTATCACAGTTGGAATTTGGTATCTACAAACCTGTTTGATGCACTTGGAGTTTCTCACTGAGATCCAAAATGTGGAAATGGACATGGAAGTCACTGACAGAGTGTTCAAGGTCCAAATACTGGAAGAAAACAATATAAGCATTCTGTGACTAGCAAAATTAGATAGTTAGATAGACAGAAAGACAGAAAGACAAATAGGTAAATGATACATCAAGAGAGAGATATAGATGTGGATATAGATAAAGATATAGGGAGATAGAAATTAATGATTCTGCTATGAGATTGCTAAAACAAAGGTAAGACATGTGAAGAAAGAAACATCTTTCTGCCACCCAGGACATTGAGGTGCACCCTGAGATGGCCAGGTGAGAAGGCTGATAAAGAATTCCTATATGCAGTAGCAGAAAGAGAAGCTGTGCCAAGGGTCTCAGTGTGAAAAGAACAGAGAGAGCGACAGTGACAGTGGGAGACCAGCAAGCAGGCTATAAACACCAACTAGAGAAAGATGGGATCATGGCCCAGGGGCACTGGGACAAGAGCACCCAGAGGGGCAGGAAGGCAGAAACATCAGGATCAGTGCAGAGACATGGGAAATTCTTCCCCTTGGGACCTCTTGAGAGGTACTAGAAAGGGGAAGAGCTGAGCTCACTGCGCTGGGGGGAGGCAGTGGTGGGGGTATTGTCCTAGCTGACTTGAGGCTAAACCTTGGCCCAAGCTACTTTATTTTTCTTCATACATATAATGTGCTTCTGCTTTCATAAATAAATTTGTATCAAACACAAAACCTCTAGGATATTTCAGACAGATAAGTTGCGGGTAAGTAAAACTATTGTGATTTTATATATATATATATATATATATATGTACAGAATTCATATGATGTGTTAAGTATGACATGTAGTGAGAGAGTAGAGCATGTGTATCAAACAAGGGAAGGGATGAGGACTCAGAGATATTTATGAACTAAATAGTCATGATATAGAAATATATAAGGATCACTAAATGTTCAGGGTACACTCAATAGGCATGGGTTCTTAATTTTCATGAAATTTTAATTTAACCACATGTCAGTAAGACCCATTCTGGCCCCATAGGTTCTCTGCTCACTAAAACACAAATCCCATGACTTTTCACTGAGCTGATTGCCAAGCTACTGCGGTGCCAAGCTACTTGACCCTGTGTGTCTCAAATAGAGCAAGTACGTTATTAGCCCGGGGCACTTTCTCTCTGTGGGTCCCACGGTTTGAACCTAAGGTCTGTCCTTGTATCCACACCATCAATAGGAAGGCTGATGTGGCAGACCAGGTGTCTGGACATGTGAGCATTGTAGTGCCCAGAATTCTGGTAGCGAGGATCTTCCATCTCATGTGCACCCTATCCCGAGTGTCTGGACATCTGCCAGAGTGCTTGTCACTCTGTGATGTGACTTGATCAGCTGTGTGATTTTAAAAGTTGTGTGATTTGAGCATTTTAATCTGGGTGACTTGCTGCATGGTGCCGACTGGGAAAGCATGCCTGGTATTGAGCTTCAAGGGCACTAATGCATTCAGACAATTTCCCACACAGGAGTGTCAACCATCATTTTTCACATAATATATTCATTTGTTTAGTTTTAAGACCTATACAAGTTCATGGAGAATGAAAGTTACTCTGAAAGTATTTGTAGAATGAAAGAATAATACTTTTAAAGTGTTCTGACTTGGACCCACCCCTGTTGTGACGCTGGGAATATTCGCACAACATACAGATGAACCTTGAACAGGAATTTCAAGCACCTACAAAACAAAGGTTCTTATATTAATCCTTGTATTCTCCTAAATGCTAGAAACAATTCTCAGATCATATAATTCAACTTAATAGTTATAATAGTGAAAGATAAAGGTTATATAGCACCTACTGCATAAGGTGTAACTCTAAATAACATATGATGGATGAGTCCCAGGGAGGGTACGTAACTTTTGCAAGGTCATGAAAGATTCAAATCTTAAAGTCCCACTTGTTGATTTTAAATAATTGATTTAAGGTCATGTGGTTTGGAAGTGATGGAATTAATACCAGAAGGTAAATACTCTGATGTTCATTCAAACTTCCTTCCAATAAAACTCTGCTGACACCAAGTATTTATAAACTCCTGAATATGCAATAGTGAAAAATTAATACAATATTAATAATACATTGTAATAAAGTATTATAATTTTATATAACATATAAAATAAAAATTTTAAAATGGAGTGTTAAATAAATAATTATAAAACAATTATTAATGAACTTTTAGAAATATTTCCTTTATCAAGGATGTTTTTGGTTTATATATTTTTATTTATTATTTTTTTATTTTTTATAAACATATAATGTATTTTTATCCCCAGGGGTACAGGTCTGTGAATCACCAGGTTTACACACTTCACAGCACTCACCATAGCACATACCCTCCCCAATGTCCATAACCCCACACCCCTCTCCCAAACCCCTCCCCCCAGCAACCCTCAGTTTGTTTTGTGAGATTAAGACTCACTTATGGTTTGTCTCCCTCCCAATCCCATCTTGCTTCATTCATTCTTCTCCTACCCCCTTAACCCCCCATGTTACATCTCCACTTCCTCATATCAGGGAAATCACATGATAGTTGTCTTTCTCCGATTGATTTATTTCGCTAAGCATAATACCCTCTAGTTCCATCCACGTTATCACAGATGGCAAGATTTCATTTCTTTTGCTGGCTGCATAGTATTCCATTGTGTATATATGCCACATAGGGAATCTTTTTCTAAATGAACTTATATTTTTAATTTTGGTGCCCATGTTGTTCATCACCAGTATATAGAAGTACAGTTGATTTTTGTGTTTATCTTGTGATATCTTGTGTTATCTTGTGATATCTTGTGAACTTTCTGAACTGACTTCCTCTTAGACTCATAGTATTTAGATGTATTTCTTTTAGTTTTTAAGTATTTGGAGATTTTTCAGTTATATTTATACCTTGATTTTTAGTATGATTCCACTGTGGTAGGAGAACACACTCTGCATGATTTCAATTCTTTTGAATTTGTTGAGATTGGTCCTACGACCCAAGTTATGATTTATCCTCCTGTATGTTCCATGGAACTTGAAAAAATTTATCGTGCTGTTATTGAGGTGAAATATCCTATAAATATCAATTAGATACTGTTCGTTAACAGTATTGTCCTAGTCTTCTACAGCCTTGTTGATTTTCTGTCTTGGTATGATATTCATTGTTGACACAAGCATGTTGATATAAATGTGTTATCATGTATTTGTCTATTTCCCACTTCAATTCTATCAGTTTCGGTTTCATAGATTTTTTGGCTCGTTGTTTAGTATATGCACATGTAGGATGGCTATATCTTCTTGATAGGTTGACCCTTTAACCATTATACATTTCTGTCTCTGTCTCTTCATTCTGAAGTTTACTTTATCTGATATTAATATAGTCACTCCTACTTTCTTTTCTTTTCTTTCTTTTTTTTTTTAAGATTTTTAAAATCTATTTGAGAGACAACTTCAGGGAAATACAAATCAAAACCACAATGAGATACCACCTCACACCAGTCAGAATGGCTAAAATTAACAAGTCAGGAAATGACGGATGCTGGCAAGGACGCAGAGAAAGGGGAACCCTCCTACACTGTTGCTGGGAATGCAAGCTGGTGCAACCACTCTGGAAAACAGCATGAAGGTTCCCCAAAAAGCTGAAAATAGAGCTACCCTATGACCCAGCGATTGCACTACTGGGTATTTACCCTAAAGATACAAACGTGGTGCTCCGAAGGGGTACATACACCTGAATGTTTATAACAACAATGTCCACAATAGCCAAACTATGGAAAGAACCTAGATGTCCATCAACAGATGAATGGATAAAGAAGAAGTGGTATATATACACAATGGAATACCATGCAGCCATCAAAAGAAATGAAATCTTGCCATTTACAATGACATGGATGGAACTAGAGTGTATCATGCTTAGCGAAATAAGTCAAGCAGAGAAAGACAACTATCATATGATCTCCCTGATACGAGGAAGTGGACATGCAATGTGGGGGGCTTGGAGGGCAGGAAAAGAATAAATGAAACAAGATAGGATCAGGAGGGAGACGAACCATAAGAGACTCTTAATCTTGCAAAACAAACTGAGGGTTGCTGGGGGGAGAGGGGTCAGGAGAGGGTGGTGGGATTATGGACATTGGAGAGGGTATATGCTATGGTGAGTGCTGTGAAGTGTGTAAACCTGGCGATTCACAGACCTGTACCCCTGTGGCTAATAATACAGTATATGTTTATAAAAAATTTTTTTTAAATAAAAAAAAATCTATTTGAGAGAGAGAGATTGAGGGAGAGAGAGCATAAGCAGGAAGGAGCAATAGAAGTAGAGAGAGAAGCAGACACCTCTGTGAGCAGGGAGCCAGACATGGGACTCAGTGCCAAGATCCTGAGATTAGGACCTGAGTTGAAGGCAGAGGCTTAACGAATTGAGCCACTCAAGCACCCCTCAAACAATCTATATTGATATATTTGAAATGAGCTTCTTATGGCAATCTATATTTTGGTTCATGTTTTATAATCTATCCCTCCAAACTCTGTATTTTAATGATGTACTTAGATCATTTAAATGTAAGGGTATTTATCAAAAAGCCAGGGCATAAGTCTGCAGTTTTATTTATTGTTTTCTGTTTTGCTGTTGTTATCATTTCCTTTCGTTTTCTTTTTCCAGTTTGCCTGTGGCTTACTGGAACACTTTTTAGAATCCCATTTTAATTCATAAAGAGAGTTCTTGAGTACAGAATTGTAGATTTTTTTTCTAGGCTACATTCAGTGTAATACAATTTACCATGCTCTACTTCTGTCATTATTTAGAAAAGTTCAAGTAAAAAATAATGATAAAAAGTAAAAGTTCAAATGAGCTATAGTATTCCTGTCCCCTTTATATCACATTAGCTGCTTGTCTTCTCCACCTATAGTGTAATTGTCTTAAATATTTTCTCTACATTAATTTAGAACCACATCAGATAGTGTTATAATTTTTGTTTCCATGGTCCAACATAACTTAGAAAACTCAAGATTCATAAGAAAATCAATTATTTTTACCCATTTTTTTCTTTACTGTGTCCTTTTTTTCTTCCTGATATTCCAGAATTTCATTTCTTTCTTGTTAGAAAAGTTTCTTTAGCCATTTTTTAGAGTACTTCTGCTAGAAATAAGTTTTTCCTCATCTGCTATTTCCTAGTTTTTCATTTTTGTTTTTCACTGAAGGATAATTTGACTGGATGTAGGATTCTGGTTTGATCTAATTACTGGCATGTAGGGGAAGAAGTTCAGATTCTCCATTCAGCCTCCATTGGCACCTGAGTTCGGGAACTCCCTGTTACTGTTGGGCATGAATGTGAGTCCCACCTCCCTAACAGGCCTTCACTGATACCTTTCTGGATGTATGGAACACAGCTGCTTTTTACTGCTCCCCACGTGGTATCCACTGACACCAGAAAGGGGGAGGAAGCTAGTTGTTACTGCTCCATAGAGTTAAAATCCTGGCTTTCTACTTAGCCATCTGGGGAGTTTGGGCACCTTATTTACCTGGCATGAGTGGAAATCTAGGCTCTCTCTACTCAGCACTGCTGACATGGGCAAGGGTAGAACTTACACTTTTTCTGTAGTGTTTGGTGGAAGTGCAGTGGCTGCTGTCTAAACATTTTCAAGTCTTGTTCAAGTGCAAATCTCCTGGTCTTCTGTCTTAAAATAGCAGAATTTGGGGGAAGAGCTTCTATTGTCTGCACCTATTGAAGCTATTGGGTTGTCAGATTCTTTAGCTCCAAGTCCAGGATATATAAGGGAAAAAGAAAACCCAGGGATTGCACCACCGTGTCATTTCCCAGTTTCCTGGGTGGTCAACCACCTCTTCTTCATCTTTTTTTTTTTTTTTTAAAGATTTTATTTATTCAAGAAAGAACAAAAGTGGGAGAACAGAGGTGGAGGGAGAAGCAGAATCCTTGCTGATCAGGAACCCGAGACGGGGCTTGACCCCAAGACCCTAAGATAATGACCTGAGCTGAAGGCAGACACTTAACCCTCTGTGACACCCAGGTGCCCCTGCTCTCCATCTTCTAGAACTTCTTATGCTTTTAAAAAAAAATTACTTTATTTTATTCTATTTTCAGTGTTCCAGAATTTACTGTTTATGCACCATAGCCATTGCTCCATGCAATACGTGCCATCTTTAATACCCACCACCAGGCTCATCCAACACCCCCTCCCGCAAAACCCTCAGTTAATTTCTCAGAGTCCACAGTCTCTCATGGTTTGTCTCCCCCTCCAATTTCTCCTTTTGTTGCTTCTTTTGTTTTGTTGGTTTGTTTTAATATAATTTCCTGGGATTTTAGTTGTTCTTTGTTACAAGAATAGGGAAATAATGTCTATTTTCACAGGAGAGGGAATTTCTGACTACTTATTCTCTAAACCTCTCTTCATTATGACAGTAAGTTTACAATATCCTCTATAGCAACAATGTAGCTAATTCAGTCTTTCCTCTAACATGGTTGATTCAATTTTTTAAAAAGTTATCATTATTGATAGTATTATTAAAGTTTCCTACAGCTTCAACGCTCAGTTTTGGTAATGTCACATTTGAGCTACCTCCATAGTTTCTTGCTCAGAGAGGCTTCTTTCTAAGAGACAAGTCCTCAGGGGACTGCAGGGCTTTGATCTTAGTTGATTGGCACTGGAGGGCCTTTGCCACAGAAGAGGGTCAGCAGCGTGAGCTGGGGTCCTGTTCTCCCCAGCCACACCTGACCCCCACCACAGGCTGGTCAAAGTGCCTCATGTCAATTTTAAGTTTCAAGGTCTTCTCCTTGGGAACAAGGAGAGGTGATAGATACTGAGCACTGTTCTTGGGTGGTCCTTGCACTGGGGGATTATCCAACTGGGGCAGCAAGCTAGGCCTCTGATACACAAGGGCCATTGCAAATGCGGAACTGCAACCTTAAGCTTTTTAAGCTATAAAACAAAATCCAAAGGAACAGCAAATGAAGTTGAAATTTGTTTATCCAGATCTCACTAATTCAGTTTTTGATAATCCAACTTCTGTTGAGGTAAAATCTCTCTATTTATTCTTTTGAAGAAGTGATATTTTTTAACAAACTTTACAGTAAATGCTATTGCAAGGTACTTGATTAATAAAAAGAAATTAAAAAAAAAACTGTATCCAAAGGCTTTAAGCATTATTTGCAGATGAATGTGGCTAGTTATATAATAACATATTTTATTGGTAATGGGTTTGATCGTGTTTATTGTGCTTTTACATCAGTCGGGTTATTTGAACCTTTAAAAGGAATATATGAGAAACATAATAAATATCATCAGATGCAATTTCGTCCTGACTTTCTCAGTCCCATCCCCAGAGCCCTCCATTAGCTGACATCCCCACATTCAGAGCCACCCTGTCCTTGGAAGGAGCTGTAAACAGTACCATTATCAACATCCCTAACACATCGTGCTAAGCTGTTTTACATGTTTATCTCATTTTATATTCTCAACACCTCTCTGAGGCTGTCACTCACATGGCAGAAGAGGAATCGTGCTTCGAGAAGCTGTACTTTGTGTTCAAACTCCCAGAGCTGATGAGTGACAGAGCTGAGAGCCAAACTCAGACTGTTTGATTTCAGAATGTGTGCCCTAGAGAGGGGTCCAAATCCCTTCCCCCACACAGTGTGCTCTCATCCCAGAATAGTGATCCCAAATTCCTGGGTCTGAAGTTTACTTCTTTCCAGTTTCAGCCCGCATTCCTATTGGCACCTCGTATCTCCTCAGGGAATCCTACCTCCTACCTCCTGACAGCCCCACCACTTCCACATTCCTCACGTAGGCACAGAGGAGGAACTTGATGGAGGAAACCGGAATTTATGCAGGTTGATGACCTGGTTCAAGGGGACGAGTGAATCCCTCTCAGACTGCTTTTCTGAAAACTCTGCTTTCCCACTATTTATGCTGACTTCTGAAGTTGTCTTCTTTGAACTCGGTCAAGTGGGCTGCATAATTGCAGAAGAATTTAGAATTAGAATGAACTTGTGTTTGAAAATCATGAAACAGTATTATTTTAAGGCACTCTAGAACTCAAAGTTTCTCACACATTCACACTCAGCTCTCTACTCTGTGAATTACTTGGCAAAATAGTGAAGCTGTCTGGTACTGCAAACATAAATGGGGAATGGGAAGGTGTAGAGCCATTTCCAAACTCAAAGCATCTTCCTCTGTCTCAGAAGTTAAAGAATTTTCTTCAAGGCCATGAAGGGGAGTTACCTCTGAAGTCTCTGAACTCCCCATTCACAAAGATTTCTTGTACTGCTTTGAAAACAGATATTTATTAATATATTTCTATATTCCATACAGAGCATTCAGAAGATTCTTATTTAACTCTCCAAAATGACAGTGAGAGCAAGGAGTGAAGGCTTGTCCGTCTGAGTTGTAACACATGAGGGTGGCTGATATGCAGGGGTAATGCCTGTTTACAACATCTTAGTGGCTTAGTCTGGCTCTGAGTGTAGTCATTGGGCAGGCCATTCAGTCACCAGAATCATTTCATGGATCGTATTTTATTGGAGAAGCTCTTGAGGAAGCTGAACTTACGACTTTCTGCTTGCCTCAGGCATTCAAGATTATCAGGCTTGTCGAACAGCTGGGTTATATCTAAAGATGATTCTTTGGGACATGGATTCCAAGATCTGTTTAGTAGATCTATACTAAATCACATTTAATATTTATTTACATTTTACAGTATTCATATACTATTGAGACTTTTTATATCAAGGAATTAATTAAAGTGCATCAATGAATTTTAATATTTAGCAAGATGAGCGTATAGTTATTTTTCCCTTTTGTCCAATGTCCATGGTAGAATGTGATAACAAAGTGCCAAAAAAGGGAAACAGTACCCTCTTGAAAAAAGCACATTATTCTCTAAATATGCCACTAAATTATGTCTATTAATATTTTCTTTAGGATTTTTTCACCAAATCAAAATATGGGGAGCATCATAAGATATATTAAAGAGAATTCTTTCTTTTTTACACTTCTGAAACTTTAACAGGCTCTGAGGTCATCTATTTCCAAACATTTGAAAGAACACCCCTTGAGGCATCAGTGGCTCAGTCAGTTAAGTGTCTGATCTCAGCTCAGGTCATGATCCTGTGATCCTGGGTTAGATTCCCCAGTGAGGCTCCCTGCTTCTCCCTCTACCTCTGTGTGTTGCCCCCCTTCCGCCGCTTGCACTCTCTCTCTCTTTCTCTAATAAATAAAATAAAATAAAATAAAATAAAATAAAATAAAATAAAAACACCTCTGTGAATCTTCTGAGCATGGTGTTTTGGGAAGTGTTTGACTTAAAAAACTCTCTTTTTCATACATGGTAATTATTCCACTTACACCTTTTTTATTAATTTTGCTAATTTATTTTTCTATAAACTTATATTATTTCATTTAACCCAGTATTTTTTATTTTAATTCATTTGATTAGAATATATTTATAATTGATTTAATTTCTTCACCTTTCTGATTATTTCTTATGTTTTTAATTTATACACTTGATTTTACTTCTTTATTTGCTCCTTGGTGTCTTCTTTGAGCTCTTATATAGCTGTGTTGGGATCTTCTTTTAAAAAGTTAGCTGTATCATTATGATTTCTTATCTCAATGGAAATTTACTTAATATCATTTTATTTATTTAATAGCACATTTAATGGTGGACATTAAATATTTTCCACAGATATCACTTGGATGCTTTAAATATAAATTTCTATTTCTGTTCCTCATTTTCCTTTTTGGGTTAGTTGATCACTTAGAAAAAAGGAAGCGTCGGTACTTTCATTCTGTCATCTTGAACAGTAACTCTATGATTAGAAACAGGTTAAAGATATAGTAGAGACCTTTACTAAACACTGTTATTTGTGTAACTAGTGATACATGTTAAGTTGTAGTACTTTCTTGCCTCCACAACTTTAAATAGCCCAAGAACTAAAACCACCTACCTCCAAACTCAGCCTGGACAAAGAAAATGTTAGCACACTTTATTGTTCAGAGTAATATGACATTATGCTCCTTCCCTGTTCTCATTACCATGATTTCAGTTCTCCTGCCCAGGTAAATCATTTACTTTTTCATTGCAGAAACCTCCCCAAACCCCCACCAACTCTTCAATGGAAAATATCAACAGATAGTTTGGCCCTGAGATTCTCTGTTTCCCTCATCTCAAAATCCTTCCCATGAGGTTTTCACCAGATTTGGGTTCCTGCACCCTCGTGTTTTTACCCAATCCTAATCAAAGCCACTGCTCCTCACTCCCAATAGACACTGCTAAAGTTTTGCAAGGTAGTGTTCTCCATTACCAAGGTAGAAATGTACTCAGTTTGGTGTCATCAGTTGTTTGAGTTGATAACATCTGGGGAATCAGGTTTGTTTTTTTGTTTGTTTGTTTAAGATTTTATTTATTCATTTGACAGAGATCACAAGCAGGCAGAGAGGCAGGTAGAGAGAGAAAGCAAAGCAGGCTCCCCACTGAGCAGAGAGCCTGATGCGGGGCTTGATCCTAGGACTCTGGGATCATGACCTGAGCCGAAGGCAGAGGTTTTAACCCACTGAGCCACCCAGGTGCCCAGGAAATCAGTTTTTGAATACTCCATTGCCCTAACAAATGTTTCTTGCTTGCCTAGGCCCAGGCTTATAACTACAACACCAACTATGCTCATAATGCGTAGCACATTTCTTCAAGTTTTTTTTTTTTTTAATTTTATTTATTTATTTGATAGAAATCACAAGTAGGCAAAGAGGCAGGCAGAGGGGGTGAGGGAGAAGCAGGCTCCTTGCTGAGCAGAGAGCCTGACGCGGGACTCCATCCCAGAACCCTGGGATCATGACTTGAGCCAAAGGCAGCGGCTTAACCCACTGAGTCACCCAGGCGCCCCTCTTCTATACAAGTTTTAATACACTATAATATCTTTACTAGACAGTTGTTTAACAGTGTAGAAATTGTGATACATTAGACAAAGTCTAATAGGGCATGCCACAGAATTTATCCCCAGTACACTGCAAAACCATCAAGGGGCCCCTGGGTGGCTCAGTGGGTTGGGCCGCTGCCTTCGGCTCGGGTCATGATCTCAGGGTCCTGGGATCGAGTCCCGCATCGGGCTCTCTGCTCAGCAGGGAGCCTGCTTCCCTCTCTCTCTCTCTGCCTGCCTCTCTGCCTACTTGTGATCTCTGTCAAATAAATAAATAAAATCTTAAAAAAAAAAAAAAAGTCATTAAATATAAGGAAAGTCTGACAAAGTGCCGTAGCCAAGAGGAACCTAAAGAGAAATGTCAACTTAATGTCAAGAGGTTTTCTGGGTGGGATCTTAGAATAGTGAAAAGACTTAAGTAAAAACTAAGAAAATTGAGTAATCTACATAGACTATGAAATTTATCTAATAATGTATCAATATTGTCTCATTAATAGTAACAAATGTATTGTGCCAGTGTAAGATATTACTAATCAGGAAAACTGGGTGTGGTATACATGGGAAATCTCTGTACTATCTTTTCAAACATTCTATAATTGCTAAAGTGTCCTGAAAAAGAAAATTGACTAAAAGTTAAAGAGAAAAAAAAGTTTCTTTCTGCACCACCTTCTTATCTGTCCAGATAGTTTTCCTTCAAGTAAACATTATCGTTTCATCTTAATTAAGAACTTCTTCTTTTATCCTCTGTTGATGGAAAACTTAATGCCTCAAACACCAATTTTTCATGTCCACACCAGTGGCACAAGTCCATCTGGAATTTCTCCAACAAACTTACCCACCTCCATAAATCCTGTCCTATATTGAAGTCTACCTCAAGTTCTGTTTTCCTTCACGAAACCTTCTTTGTTAATCCCTGGGGTCAGGATTAACTCTTTTCTCATTGTGTTCAATTACCTAGAATTTTCATTCCCACAACAAGAGAAAAAAAATCTTAGGCACAGAAAAATTGTGTTGTTATTTGAAAGACAGGCAGGCAGAAACAGAGGTGAAGTGATACAATTCAAAGACCATGGGTTTGGAGGTAGAATAATTGTTATAACAATGCTTTCTTGTGCAACATAATTAACATCCCTGAGCCTCAGTTTCCTTTTTATATAAAACAATAATAACAAAAATTGCAGAATTATTGTAACAGTTAATCAAATGACATAATAGCTGTCATGAATGATCAACACCAGCACTGATGGGTGGCAAATTGTCCAACTGAAAAAAAAAAAGTAAATAGTGATCATATACTAAATAGGAAAGTACGTGGAGAACCATTAAAAATAAAAGGGTAAGAAAGACACAATTCTTGTCCTCCATTAACAATTGGTTGAGGCAAACAGTTAAATATTTTTAAGTAAAAATTTAAGAGTAGATTAGCATAAAGGAGAAATGCTCTGTGAGTATAGGAAAAAAAAAATTATCTCAATCTGAATTTTGAGGTTTAAAGTTCTCTGAGGAAAAAGACACTTGAACTGAACTAAAGTTATTAAGTTTAAGTTCATTAAACAGGAGACAGGGCTCATTAAAGGCAAATAGAACAAGACAAGCCAGTGAATAGAATCATGAAACAGCATAGAACGCTGGGAACATTTATGTAGTTCACCATTGTTAGAGTATGAATTGCAAATAGGTAAGTGTCAGGAGGTGACATTTGGGAAGAAAGCAGGTGACAGAAGACCTTGTAGGTCATGCTGAAATGCTTGAACTTATCTTGTACAGACCATGAAGAGCTAATAAAAAAATCAAGGAAGAGAAGATAAGAGGGAATGTTTTTATGGAAGAAATTCAAAGAAATAAGAATTATGGAGAGATGAAGTATTTTGGATGTCATGTTGAAAGAAATGTAGTACTTTTTTTTCTTTTAAATAATCCATTAGTGTGGGGATTAGCAGATGATACCATAAAGGGAGCTATTTAATCTGGATCATACTAGACACTTTTTGAGGATTGATTGGCATTTCTTTGCAGTTAAAAGTTGAAAATGAATTAAACAAAGTCTCAAGCTAAGTATGCCACACTCCTTAACAAATATTTGCTTTTGGGTAAATTGGAAGGGGAGATGAACCATGAGAGACTATGGACTCTGAAAAACAGTCTGAGGGGTTTGAAGTGGTGGGGGGGTGGGAGGTTGGGGTACCAGGTGGTGGGTATTATAGAGGGCACAGCTTGCATGGAGCACTGGGTGTGGTGAAAAAATAATGAATACTGTTTTTCTGAAAATAAATAAATTGGGAAAAAAAATAATAAATATTTGTTGAACAGTCTCCCTTGTATCAACATATTAGGAAGTATAATCCCTCTGATTTCTTCTAATTCATCTTCATGTGATAACTTGTCCTATAAATCTGAATCCAGGGTAATATTTTAGTTAGAAGAAGTTAAGAGACACAAAAATTCCCACAATCATCATAATTCAAAAAAGATCTAGGTTGTGGCAAATAGTTTTCCTGAGAGTGGGAACTCTGGGCAGATTAATTAAAAACCAGTAAATATTTTGAGGGTAAACTGGACTTCATCTGGCAAAGCAATAAATGAATTTCTGTTTTTTTGTGGCTTTTTTTTTTTTTGTATTGTTTAGAAAGACAGGGAAGAGGGTTATGGAAAACAGAAATAAAAAGGAAAGAAACTAAATTTGTTTCAAAATTATCAGTTGCCTGGTGGATTAAATAGTTACCATAGCTTCATATTAAGGGGGAAAAAAAAATATATATATATATATATATATATCAGTTTTTTCAAAGTTGGACAAATTGTCAATGTCATTCAGATTTTGAGTTTGACTTTAAATCCAGATATTTCTGACTCCTAGCATCTAACATCCTCTGTAATCTGAATGGACATGAACTAGAACGGGGGTACATAAATGGTAATTATAGGGTTCTCTGTGGTCTGAATGTGGACTTAGAGAAGAGAAAGGTAAACTTTATTTCATATTACAGTCAGTTTTCTCTTAAAAATCCAGAGTAAATATTAGCACATTGGGCAAATTAGACAAATCATATTCCTCACATATTCCCCCAAATCCCTTTGGCCAGAATTCATTTGGCTCAGAAACCCTTTTTTAACCTGCATTATTCAGATACAATACATATTTGCTGTGGCAAACTTTGCCTGTGTTTAATTATTTTGTGTTACAAAATTTCATGAGGATAAATTTATCAAGTATAAATTACCTGTCAGTATGATTTTCTGATTCCTATTATCCATTCATCTAAGAAGCTCACTGAATTTTGTATGAGGCAAAATCCAAATTTAACCAAGAATGTGCACCAAGTATTCCTACATTTTATTTTCCCAAAAAGCATTGTAAACTATGCCAATGCAGAATCAGTCTTGACTAAAAGGAAGTTTTGGTAATTAACACTTCAAAAAGTGTTTCAATTAAAAAAATAACTTATTGAAGGATCTTTAGACAAAATTGATTGTAAATAATGAATTTCTAAAAATGTTCTTTCTGATCTAATGTCCAAGAAGGGACAGGCCTGGTAAGAAATGAAAATGGGGACGTGCCATGTACCAATTTTTCTTACTGTGAATTACTATGCATTTGATTTTTTAAATAAGCATTTTATTTTATAATAACTTTAGATTTCTAAAACAGTTGTGAGGGGTGATACATATACATATATACAGTGTTCTGTATATATGACAGGCAGTTTTCCTTATTATTAGCATCTAAGATTACTGTGATGTGTGACTCAGCTATGACACTTGATATTGATACATTATGATGGATCAACTTCCCCATCTCATTTGGATTTCCTTAATTTCTACATAATGTCCTTTTTCTGCCCCAAGAGCCCATCCAGAATACAATACTATGCTCCTCTAAACAGTGGCTGTTTCTCAGATCTTCCTAAGGGTTGTTTTTTTGTTTTGTTTTGTTTTTATTTCATTTTTTATTTTTTCAGAGTTCCCAGATTCATTGTTTATGTACCACACCCAGTGTTCCATGCAATACGTGCCCTCCATAATACCCTCACTAGGCTCACCTAACCCCCCACCTCCTCCCTTCTAAAACTCTCAGTGTATTTCTCAGAGTCCACAGTCTCTCATGGTTTGTCTCCCCCTCTCATTTCTCTCAATTCACGTTTCCTTTCCTTCTGCTAATGTCCTCCATGTTACTCCTTATGCTCCACAAGTAAGTGAAACCATATGATAATTGACTCTCTCTACTTGAGTTATTCTATCTGTACCCCAATGTTCATAGCAGCAATGGCCACAATCGCCTAAGGGTTTTTTGACGACTTTCACAATTTTGAGATATATTTTGTAGAATGTTCCTCAGCTTGGTTCATTCTGCTGTTTCTCCCATGGCTAAACTGCCATTGTGGTTTGGGGGAAGCAAGATAACAGGTAAAGTGTCATTTTCAACACATCATGTCAAGATCCATGCCATCAA
Organism: Neogale vison; assembly: GCF_020171115.1. Classification (NCBI taxonomy): domain Eukaryota; kingdom Metazoa; phylum Chordata; class Mammalia; order Carnivora; family Mustelidae; genus Neogale; species Neogale vison. The sequence goes on along the minus strand of NC_058093.1, from coordinate 107,266,463 downwards.
GATGACTTCACTGGCTCGAGGTAGTGTTTATCAGGTTTCTTCACCGTCAATATTCTCCCCTCCTCCTTTTCCACACTGTTGTCTTGGCAAGGAAGTCACTAAGCACAGTCCCCACTTAAGAGGACTTATGGGGGCGCCTCCGTGGCTCAGTTGGTTAAGCGTGTGATTCTTGATTTCAGCTCATGTCATGATCTCAGGGTTATGAGATCTAATCCCGTTTTGGGTTCTGTGCTGAGTGTGCAGGAGTCTGCTTGAGAGTCTCTCTTTGTCTCCCTCTGCTCCTTCCCCTGCTTCCTCTCTCACACTCTCAATAAATAAATGAAACCTTAAGAAAAACAAAAAACTAAAATAAAAAATAAAATATATTAAAAAAATAAAATAAGATAAAATACATTGCATACAAAAAAAAAAGGAAAGGAAAATAAATCCTTTTTAAAAAATAGAGGATTTATATTTTCGAGAGGCAGAATTTATCTAAGTTATTTGCAAAAAGATAAGCCCTGAGGCCAGGATTGACCTGGAGATACTGCTGTGTGATCGAGATTAAGTCACACTTATACTTCATGAAACATGAAGTGCAACATATATAAAGTAAGAAGTTTTATATATATCCTATTCTCTTACATCTTTATAGGTATAGGTATAGGTAAGGAGAGTGAGATTATACAAGTCAATTAAGTGTAAAGTAACAAAACTTTTAAAAATAAAGTGATAGGGCGCCTGGGTGGCTCAGTGGGTTAAGCCTCTGCCTTCGGCTTAAGTCATAATCTCAGCGTCCTGGGATCGAGCCCCACATCGGGCTCTCTGCTCAGCAGGGAGCCTGCTTCCCCCCTCTCTGCCTGACTCTCTGCCTACTTGTGATCTCTGTCTGTCAAATAAATAAAGAAAAATCTTTGAGAAAAAAAAAAAGAAATAAAGTGATAATTTCAATTTAGCTGTGTTTGACTCCAAATCTGTAATTTTTCTATCACTTTCTAAAGAAAAGGGCCCTGAGAAAGTTGAGTCTTTCTTTTAAGCCAGTTGCTTGATTTGGTTTTTGTCCAAATTTGCTAATTCCCTGGCACTCCTTTGGTTCTCCAGATGGCTCTGGGGTGTCGTGGGACCCCCTGAGCTAACACAGTTATCACATGCTGCACACAGGTGCACTGCTCTCCTTGGCAGGCGGCAGGAACCCAGCTGCGGCGGTAGGGAAGAGAAGGAGATAGAGCACTCTCCTGCAGCCAGACTGTGTCCCTGTTGCCTCCTGCCATCATTTCTTCTGGGTGAGTCCCAGAGCATACCCGCTGGTTGTGGAAATACACCTCAAGGAACAAAATGATCAACAGCTTTAGAAACATTAGGTGTATTTCCTACCATGCCTGTAAACCCGTCACGAGCACGAGAACAGACGCTGGCTATGTGAGTTTTGATGTGTTTCAAGAAGGTAACAAACAGCCCAGAAGAGGATGGATTGTTGAGATGGTAAGAATAGGTAAGAAGTGTTCCTGAAAACAAAGTGTGGTTATTTCAGGGAAGTTCATGACTTGAGTACATGGAGAACATAAATGAGAGGAGATTATGAGAAGTCCAGTGATGCTGATGCTCTTTATTTTTAAAAACAAAAACAAAAACAAAACAAGGCAAAGCAAAATAAAATAAAATAATAAAATAGAGCTATTTTATTGGATTCTGTGCAGTGTTTTAAAATCAGTGAAGGCAGTATTCAGTGTCAAGTAACGTTCTATTAAGAATTAGAAAGGCTCTTTATAAACTAATAGGGGCATGTAATCTTTATGTTTTCATTTGCACTACTGTAAAAAAGTAATTAAAAATGTAACCAATAATTAATTACAGACAATAAATCAAAAGTCCCTGGTGTTCTTCTCTTTACATCATAGCCTTTATTCTTTTTTTTTTTTAAGATTCTATTTATTTATTTGACAGACAGAGATCACAAGTAGGCAGAGAGGCAGGCACAGAGAGGGAGAAGCAGGCTCCCCACCTAGCAGAGAGCCTGACACGGGGCTTGATCCTAGAACCCCGAGCCAAAGGCAGAGGACCAACCCACTGAGCCACCCAGGGGCCCCATAGCTCTATATCCTTTTAAAACTGGGCTTGTTTACTTTGTATATGGCTTCATAAATGGCTAAAATTTTGTATTTCCTTGCGCCTTGCATAGAACCTGCATTGTGAGTACCTTATGCATCGCAAAGAAGCAAAAAATGCTTTGCCTCAAGCAAAACTGATGAGGATTTTGCTCCAACCACATACTATTAGGTAAGGCAGAAGATGGAGAAGGTGGTTTGGTCTCCTTGCCCTTCACCAGTTATCTTACTTTAGAAAATTCATTTAACTGTTATCTAATTTCCCTTATCTGTAAATGGAACTAAATGTATCTATTTGCATGAACTGATTAAAGATCAGACCTGTACATGTGAATCTATCACAATGCCTGACACATAATAAATGGGGAATAAAGGGATACTTAGTAAATCCTTCCTTAGCATGTAGCTTTGCCCAACCACACAATTTTCTTTCACGTTATCAGCTGCATTTTAATTTACCTAAGACTTTGAAGTCAACTTTTAAGCTGTTCTTACATACTTTTACATTCACTAGCATGAAAAGAAAAGCAGTATCACTTGATTTGCTAGTTGTAATTTTCTTATATACTCATTAACTATTAAAAAATGAGTAATTGAATATAATCATGGTTATTGAAATCTAAATAAAGGAACAAAACTTTATCCTTACAACTTCTTGGGGAAAGCCCACTCTAGGAACATGACCTCCACCATTTTGTCATATGCCACCATTCCATGGCTTCAGGTTACAACAGAATTCAGCTAAAAACTTTTGTTTACCTACAGCACTGATGATTCCAGAAAGTTCCACGTTATAGAGGAGGACAACCGTAATCTTTGCCATAAAAATGTGGGTCAGAATTTTCTGTGAATTCCCTTACATCCGTGTGAAGTTGGATAAATTACTTACCTTTATTTAGACTCAAATGCCACAGGAAAAACAAAAAGAAAACGTGAGTCATTGTTAATTCTATGGAAAATAAAAACTGAATGAAGAATTATAGCAGTATATTAGTTATTGATGAAGAATATTTATACTCTTCATCAATAAAACCAACAATAGCTATTTAATTGTACAAAACTATGATTTAAAAACTGTCTTAGATAATGTAGGTGGGAATGTAAGAAAGTTTATATGAATGGAATTGGTAGGTAGACTGAGGATGAGCACGGGACGATGAATTTCATTATAAGCTTTTTATTACTAGTGCATTTCAAATCATGTACTTGTGAAGCACCTGGGTGGCTCAGTCACTTAAGCCTCTGCCTTCAGCTTAGGTCATGATCCCAGGGTCCTGGGATGGAGTTCTGTATTGGGCTCCCTGTTCAGCAGGGAATGTTCTTTCCATCTCCCTCTGCTTTCAGCTCCCCCTGCTTTGTGCACTCTCTTTCTTTCTCTCTCAAATACATAAATAAAAACTTAAAAAAAAAAACAACTATGTACTAGTATAGAGCTGCTAAAAATAAAAATGTATTCCCAATTAGGATTTAGAAGTGATGATTTAATAAGTGTGTTTATTATACATGTTTATTTGTCTAACTCAATTTTGCCCTCTAATTTTGAGCCGTTTAGGGCAAGTGCCACTGCTCTCTGATCAGCCATCTGTATGTCTGTACTTAATGCCTGATCCTGCTAGAAAGATGGACAGATCAATGAAAATGAGATATATAGTCACTGAAGTCCTTTCCAGATGTAAAATGATCTATGTCACAGTATTATGAACTTGCTAACTGCGCTTGGTGAGCAAACAGTGAGAGTCACCCTTGAGCAATATAGTCCTCTAGGAAAAGAGAATTCGGGAAAGGCTCATATTGAGCTGTAATGGGGGAGCCGGTTAAACTACCCACCAAAATTTGTCCTCCATGTCCATGAGAGTTGAGTCATATTTGTGAGGTGGAAATGCAGCTGCTGGATTAATTAGACTTCCCATTCCTTGAGGTGCAGCTGTGTAACTCAGTTCTGGCAAGGACTTGAGAGTAAAGTGTCCGCTTCCAGGGATAATTAAACTTTCACTGTAATCTCCATGCTTGAACCTGTAACCACCCCTCTTGGGTCCATACATAATTAGAAAGCAAGAAGATATTCTAAACTAGTAGCATGGATACAGCAAAATTATGTCAATAATTAAAGTCAAGGCAAAACATTATTGGATAAATGAAAACCTATTTCTGAGATTTCCTGGTTTCTGAAGCTTGTAATATAAGAAGATCCTTTGGAAAGGATCTTTTGCTAGTAATTTTTTTTAAGATTTTATTTATTTATTTGACAGACAGAGATCACAAGTAAGCAGAGACATAGTTAGAGAAAAGAAGGAAAGCAGGTTTCCCAATGAGCAGACAACCCGATGTAGGGCTCAATCCCAGGACCCTGGGATCAGCACCAGAGCAGAAGGCAGAGGCTTTAACCCACTGAACCACCCAGGTGTCCCTGCTAGTAATTTTTTAAATGTGTTTCTATGTGTGTGTGTAGAAAATTAATATACTTAATTCTTTGATGTTGACTAAGTTGGTTAGTTAATTTGGGTTTGATCATTATTTTCCTTACCACATTGAGAATTTAGTATTTTTGTGATTCCATTTTTGCTGGCTGGTTGGGTGCTACTGTTCTGAGTTCTGTATGTTAGAAAATAATCTGTGTTTTCTGTTGGGCTGATTTAAAACCCTGCTGTCTCTGATTTTTCTTTTCTCCATAGTGTACTCAGGCTGTGTATTTCTTTTAGCTTTCCTGTATGAATGTTTTATTATTTCTAAATCTGAGAATTAGTTTTTTCTTCTTTAAATCTGGATTGTTTCTAAGCATTATTTTCTTTCAATTTTTCTCACCCTCTTTTCATGATATTTCTCTCTCTGGATTAGTGTTGTTATAAACTTTCTATTTTTACTTACAGTAGCTTCTACTCTTTTTTTTTTTTTTCCTTCTCTTTGTCTCTTTGTTTCCATTTCAGGTAATTTATGTAAATATGCTTTCTTTTTCTTTTTTAAAAATTTTTATTTATTTATTTGATGGAGAGAGAGAGAGAGTACACAAGCTGAGGGTGCAGCAGGCAGAGGGAGACAGAGAAGTGACCCACCCCCATGGATCTGGGAGCCTGATTTGGGGCTTGAACCCAGAACCCCGAGATCATGACCTGAGCAGAAAGCAGATGCTTAACCAAGTGAGTCACTCAGGTGCCCTTAGATCTACTTTCATTCTCACACACTCTTATTTTTTCTAAATTTATTTCACACTTCCAATTGTAATTGTAAGATTTATGATCATGCAATTTTTTTATATTTTTTTAATTCTTAATTTTTTATAAACATATATTTTTATCCCCAGGGGTACAGGTCTGTGAATCACCAGGTTTACACACTTCACCACACTCACCAAAGCACATACCCTCCCCAATGTCCATAACCCCACTCCCCTTCTCCCAACCCCCCTCCCCCCAGCAACCCTCAGTTTGTTTTGTGAGATTAAGAGTCACTTATGGTTTGTCTCCCTCCCAATCCCATCTTGTTTCCCCATGTTGCATCACCACTATGATCATGCAATTTAAAAATTTTTAAGATTTGCCCGTTTTGTGTTACTTATTTCTGGCACCACCTTTATAAATCTCACTTTTACATTTCTAAATACTTTGAACACCTGCATTATCCAATGTCTGTATTCCTCTGAGCTTTTTTGATATGAGCCCCTTTGTATTTCATAATTTTGGGTTTTATATTCAATTTCAAAAGGCAGAAGTTATGGGAATACTGTAAGAAGGCACATCAGTGGAGATTATTTGCACTTATTCTTCCAGGAGCTCTAGGATGGTCTCAGCCTTTAACAATCTGGAATTAACTTGTTGAGGTTAAATTAAATTCAACTCAACTGGTTTTCTTCTATGTCCTACTTTTCCTGAAGGGTATAGACTTTTGAAGATTCTGTCTTTCTTCTCTTTCCTTGTATATTTGTTATGCCTCTCCTTTGCTAAAACCTTTGATATATTTTTAATTTTAAAAGACAAAGTATGTGTTTCAAAGAAATAATAAAATTTTGAAGTGGGAGGCATTTTGTTTTTTCCCACCCGAGTACATTCAGACTCAATATGTCCAAATAACTGAGAGGAGCAAATGCCTTGAATGCAGCCATAGCTGTGAAGCCTACACGTCAGTAAAATTTCCTCCTCTCTCTTCATTTTGGTGCCTAGGGATTTAGTTTAATATTTTATGAAAGTCAACTATCCTTATAAAATTACCCCTGCTATATCAACCCATAATTTCTATCAGAAATTTATTTTTAATCAATATATATTTTTAAAGATAAATTCTACAGCCCCAGAAATGAAAGTTCTTCAGTGCTTTTCCCCCTTATTGATTGGAAGGACAGAAACATTGGTGATGCAGGAAATGTGAGACTATTTATAGGAGGATATTTTTGAATCATCAAGAGCCAGTGGAGTACAGTATACAAATGGAAGTTTGGACCCGAGGTGAGCACAGAGATAGTACATGCATTGCAGCAGGGAGAACATGTGTGTCTGTGTGTGTGTAGGTAGTTTGCTATAACTGGTAGTGGGAAGATGGCACATATTTATCTGATGGCTTCTATTTTTCCAGTGAAATATATATAAAGCATCAGTGAGACTGTGCAAGGCAGAAGGTGTATTTAATTTCAGAGATGAAACAGAAGTGTGTAAAACAGTCGTTTTAGGTTATTACAAATGGAAAAAAATAGAAAAAATATTGAGACATCACCAGGCAGTGTTGAAGGCATACTTGAAGTTTCTTATTATAATAGCTCAGTCAGAAAATATAATGATACAGGGGTGCCTGGATGGCTCAGTTGGTTGAGTGTTGGACTCTTGTTTTGGGGGTTGTGATCTCAGGGTTGTGAGATCAAGCCTGGTGTTGGGCTCCATGCTCAGCACAGAGTCTAATGAAGATTCTTCCCTTTCCCCTTCTGCTCATTCTCTCTCTCTAAAACATAACTGTGTTATACACTTTTATAATTTACTATGTATACAATTGTATGCCATATATATATATATATATATATATATATATATGATTTTATTTATTTATTTGAGAGAGAGAGAGAGAGCCAGAGAGAGAAAGCACAAGCCAGAGAGAGAGGCAGAGGGAGAAGCAGACTCCCCACTGAGCAGGGAGCCTGATGGCATCATGACCTCAGCTAAAAAAAGACTCACAACCAACTGAGCCACCCAGGCTCCTCCCAAAAAAATGTATTTGTATAAAATATAGTGTGCATATGCATGTACATATATAGAGTGTATTGTATATATATGTAAAACCCTATTCAATCATCCAGCTAAATTTGTAAATATGGATTATTAAATCTGTAAATGTGTTGCTTTTAATGGGCTTGATATTGGTCAGGGGTTTGTGACAAATGGGGAAAATTCAAGGGAGTTGAGAATCTGTAAAAAAAAAAAAAAATTCCGTGTCAGACTACTAAATCTAAATTGAGATAGCAAGGCAATGACAACACAAAGTGATGACAGCAGTGAAAAACCAGTTGGTTCATACAGAGGATGTCCCAGTGTGGCTGAATACTTGTTGGAGATGAGATAAAATAATAATTGAGATTTAAATATAGAGTGTGATATTCAGAATGGAAGATAATGGAAATTAGAGTTTCGGAGGTGGTAAAGTGGACCAGAGAAATAAGAGTACTGGATGGGACGTCATGAATATCATAATCATTAAAAAAGAAAAAGAAAAAAGAAAAAGAAAAAGAAATGTTGAAGTTAGTTACAAGTAAGAGAGTGAAAAAAATAGAGTAAGATTCTGAAGTCTCTTGTGAATAAAGGAAAATCACTGAAATATCTGTAACATACTGCAATATGGAATGATATACATCTGATGGCAGCAGTCTGATGGCAGACCAGAGGAATTAGCCCTTTAAGTGAGTGAAAAGAAATTCCTAGAAAGAGAGACGAAGTTTTACAATTAGTCATTGTGGTAACAAAGACAATATATTTAAAGTGAAATTTATATGGTAAAATTAAACATTCATGGGGTTTCTGTTTAGATGTTACTTTTACAAATTACAAAGTCAGCCCGTACACACCTCAGTTAAGTATATCATCACTACTTTTTGGGGAGGTTTGAACACCCAGTGTCTATTTTTCATAAGCAAAATCAGGGCTCAAGCAGGATTAAATATTTTGAGCCCCTAAATAAGGATAGATACCACAGTTCCATTAAATAACCCTCACATACCCTGTGGGCTTCCAGCATCTGTTCCACACCTCAGCAGAGCATGTTAAGTACCTTTCAAATACTCAGAACCTCTGGGATCTTAGCCGATGCAGGATTCTTCTCTGGGGACCCACCAGATTTCCATTACCAGCTGTGTCTCAATACTGAAACTCCTACTCTTGGATGGGTATGAAGTTTTTGAGCCCTTTTACCAACCTACCCACATTAAGAAGGCTGAAATTTATTTCTGGTTTCTTTCAAATGTGAAAGGAAGTCAACACTTAGGAGTAAAAAACTGAGAACACAGAAAGAAAGTGCCCCTAATATCACAGGAAAAAAATTATACTATGTGCATCAGAAACTCAGAATTGAGCCTTGCGTGTTAAAATTTGAGCAGTTGGAATCACTGGAGAGTTAAAAAATGATACTAATAATGATGCAATTGGGATTGAAAGGCATCTGGTAGTACACAAAATATGTAATGTTTTCAAAATATTTCTACTTAGAAATTCCGGTCATGAAAACAATAATACTTAAGCAAAAACAATATTTGACTATAGCAACAGCTTCCAGCTTTCCTCAGTAGTCAAGATTATGTCCCAATGCAATCACCTTGCTATTGAGAAATCTCAGTCTCTTACACCTGTTGTCCCTTCCCAGACCTATTCAAGTAGCCTGAAAAGCAAATCTACACAAGGCATGAAGCCCATCTTCATCTTGGTATGTAGTAATTTTCCACAAGTGATAAAATCTCCTTTTATTTAAGAAGTCATTGCCAAAAGAGGAGGTGCTTCTTGGTTCTCATTTCATTTACCTATATTGGTATGATTCTCATATAGGTGTGGTTTTGTTTTGTATTTTAAGGTCACCTGTTGAATGGTGTGTCTGTGTGAGTATGTTTGTGTGTGTGTTTACGGTGTTTTTTTTACTCATTCTGATCCTGGCCAGACAACCATTCTTTCTGAGAAGTGATTTCAAGGTCAGTGTTCAGAAGGCCCTAATAATTTCACATGCCCAACTTGTTCTAAGCAAGCATCCTATGAGGCACTGTTTATGTGGCATAACAGTACTCTGCAACTTCACCACTGATGCTTCACCCCGTTCTCATCTTTTTTTTTTTTTTTACAAAACAGTTATAATTTATTGCATTTGAAATGTATCATCATATATTTGCTCTCATTTTATTTTATGTTTTATGTTTTTTTTTTCCCAATTTATTTATTTTCAGAAAAACAGTATTCATTATTTTTTCACCACACCCAGTGCTCCATGCAAGCTGTGCCCTCTATAATACCCACCACCTGGTACCCCAACCTCCCACCCCCCCGCCACTTCAAACCCCTCAGACTGTTTTTCAGAGTCCATAGTCTCTCATGGTTCACCTCCCCTTCCAATTTACCCAAATTCCCTACTACTCTCTAACGCCCCTTGTCCTCCATGCTATTGGTTATGCTCCACAAATGAGTGAAACCATATGATAATTGACTCTCTCTGCTTGACTTATTTCACTCAGCATAATCTCTTCCAGTCCCGTCCATGTTGCTACAAAAGTTGGATATTCGTCCTTTCTGATGGAGGCATAATACTCCATAGTGTATATGGACCACATCTTCCTTATCCATTCATCCGTTGAAGGGCATCTTGGTTCTTTCCATAGTTTGGCGACTGTGGCCATTGCTGCTATAAACATTGGGGTACAGATGGCCCTTCTTTTCACGACATCTGTATCTTTGGGGTAAATACCCAGGAGTGCAATTGCAGGGTCGTAGGGAAGCTCTATTTTTAATTTCTTGAGGAATCTCCACACTGTTCTCCAAAGAGGCTGCACCAACTTGCATTCCCACCAACAGTGTAAGAGGGTTCCCCTTTCTCCACATCCTCTCCAACACATGTTGTTTCCTGTTTTGTTAATTTTGGCCATTCTAACTGGTGTAAGGTGATATCTCAATGTGGTTTTAATTTGAATCTCCCTGAGGGCTAATGATGATGAGCATTTTTTCATGTGTCTGATAGCCATTTGTATTTCTTGATTGGAGAAGTGTCTGTTCATATCTTCTGCCCATTTTTTGATGTGTTTGTCTGTTTCGTGTGGGTTGAGTTTGAGGAGTTCATTATAGATCCTGGATATCAACCTTTTGTCTGTACTGTCATTTGCAAATATCTTCTCCCATTCCGTGGGTTGCCTCTTTGTTTTTTTGACTGTTTCCTTTGCTGTGCAGAAGCTTTTGATTTTGATGAAGTCCCAGAAGTTTATTTTCGCTTTTGTTTCCTTTGCCTTTGGAGACGTATCTTGAAAGAAGTTGCTGTGGCTGATATCGGAGAGATTACTGCCTATGTTCTCCTCTAAGATTCTGATAGATTCCTGTCTCACGTTGAGGTCTTTTATCCATTTTGAGTTGATCTTTGTGTACGGTGTAAGAGAATGGATCGGAAGAATAAACATTGTTAAAATGTCTATACTGCCTAGAGCAATCTATACTTTTAATGCCATTCCGATCAAAATTCCACCGGCATTCTTCAAAGAGCTGGAGCAAATAATCCTAAAATTTGTATGGAATCAGAAGAAACCCCGAATCGCTAAGGAAATGTTGAAAAACAAAAATAAAGCTGGCGGCATCACCTTACCTGATTTCAAGCTTTATTACAAAGCTGTGATCACCAAGACAGCATGGTACTGGCATAAAAACAGACACATAGACCAGTGGAACAGAGTAGAGAGCCCTGATATGGACCCTCAACTCTATGGTCAATTAATCTTCGACAAAACAGGAAAAAATATACAGTGGAAAAAAGACAGTCTCTTCAATAAATGGTGCTGGGAAAACTGGACAGCTATATGTAGAAGAATGAAACCCCGTTCTCATCTTAACTGAGCTGTTGGGTATTAGATTTTGTTTGTTTTGTTTGTAGCAAACTAATGTATCAAAGTTTTTCCATAAAATGTGTTCAATACATTCAAGGCTGAGACTGCTTTTCCTGTGGGTATTCCACTGTAAAGAATTATGTAGCTTCAAGAAGTTGGTGTGTGAACCAATACTTTCAAGCTCAATCAGAAATCCCAGATACATGGGGAGGCTAAGGCAGAAAAAGACTGAAGGAAAAAGAAAGACACATGTCAGGACATCTTGAAAGGTAGCCACAATTCCCACTGGGGTACTCTGGGAGACTTTTGAGGAAAGACCTGCATTATGGCTAAAATTCCAGTGTTGTCATGATCAGACAAAAGTAAGCTGGGGTGCCTAGGTGGCTCAATGGGTTAAGCCTCTGCCTTCGGCTCAGGTCATGATCCCAGGGTCCTGGGATTGAGCCCCGCATCGGGCTCTCTGCTTGGCAGGGATCCTGCTTCCCCCTCTCTCTCTGCCTGCCTCTCTGCCTACTGTGATCTCCTCTGTCAAATAAATTAAAAAAAAAATTAAAAAAAAAAAAAAAGTAAGCTTGAGTGGGATGCCTGCATGGCTCAGTGGGTTTAGCATCCAACTCTTGGTTTCAGGTCAGGTCATGATCTCAGGGTGGTGGGATGAGCCCCACATTGATCTCTGTGCTGAGCATGGAGTCTACTTGAAGACTCTCTCTCTCTCTCTGCCCCCCTCTCACCCCTCTCTCTCTCATTATCAAATAAATAAATAAATCTTTTTAAAAAGAAGCTTGAGTTATTTCTTATAGTAAATCTAGCTCTTCCCATTTCTCATTTCATTCTGGTAAGATAAATGTACATTTTATTATTCCCATTTTATAGGTGAAGAAACAGTCTTAAGTAGGGAAAAGTAACCTGGGTTTCAAAGTCACTGAGTGGCAGTCTAGATTTACATATAAATCCATCCAATGCTAAGCCCTTGTCACTGCACCAATTAATTCTTGAGAGGAAAATGTAAAATAAACTCTCAATGATCACAATCACAGTAACAAAAATTTGTCTACTTACTGAATATTGAAATACAAATACATTGAATGGGAATAGGGAGCACAGGAGCTTGGAGGGACATTTATTTTTCACCTCAATATATAACCTGAAGGTATAAACAACCTGCAACCTAAAATATTTGAAAGATGACCTATCTGAATAAATAAGATGTACTTATGAGGATAAAACTTGATCAGGTCCACAAGAATCAAATTGCCTGGCAATAAAATTGAAGAGTGAGAAAAGGAAGTCCTGAGGGCAACCAAAGAGTCTGCAAAAGCAATCTCTAGGGGTTCTCTTTTAGGGAAGGAGTTTAAAAGCTTTTGGTACTGCCTAGGAAGGTAAGCACCTTTGATGTTTCTAGATGCGCTCCTTGCAGAGGCACCTTCTCTGTATAATCAGAAGCTGTGAAATGGAGTGCTCTGATGCTAGTTCATTAAAGAAACCAGATGTGTCCCAAGAAAGGAAAGGGTAATGCTGTATCTCACTTGATAAAACAGAATGTATTACAGGAGTAATTTCTTCTCTTTCTCAAGTTGGTATTCAATTTATTATCTATTTGTCCATAATCAAATTACTTATCATCTCCCAAATGAATTGCCTTTTCTATAAAATATAGATAATGGTTATCACACATAGTCATAATTTTGTTGTGAGGATTTGGTGAATGTGTGCGATGCTCCCAATACAATGTCTAGAATTCAAGAATATCCAGAACTTGGTAATGATAATTAATAAAGAGAATGACATTAGTGATCATAATGTCAATAGTGATGGGGAATAGTATAATCCAGGGGGTTGGTAGCAATGATGAGAGGAACCATGCTCATGGTACTGACACAATGATAAACAATATACTTGGCTTCTTGGAGATCATAGATACTGAAAGTAAAGGATGTTGATGAAGTGAGTTGTTTTAAATTATTCAATCAGGGCCACCTGTATAGCTCAGTCAGTTAAGCATCTGCCTTCAGGTCAGGTCATGATCCCAGGGTCCTAGGATCAAGCCCCATGGAGCCTGCTTCTACCCCTTCTGTCCACTCCTGGCCTTGCTCTCTGTTCCTTTAGTGCTCTCCCTCTCTCTCTCAAATAAAAAAAAAAAAAATCTTTAAAAGTGAATAAACAAATTCTTCAATCAAATATACCAGAGGTAGAAAGAACTTTTGGTTTTTTTGTTTTTTTGAAGATTGTATTTATTTATTTGACAGAGAGAGAGACAGCAAGAGAGGAAATACAAGCAGGGGAAGTGGGAGAGGGAGAAAACAGTAAATCTAGACTGTTTTCCCATCAAGTAGGGAGACTGATGCGGGGCTCAATCCCAGGCCCCTATGATCATGACCTGAGCCAAAGGCAGATGCTTAAAGACTGAGCCACCCAGGCACCCCAGAAAGCACTTTCTATGTATTCTTTCCTTCAAGACAACTTCCCTGGGTAATTTTTTTCAGGAGAATGCTTTATAAACTTTGATCTTTCAGAAGCTTCTCTATTATATAGCTTTATCACAAGAATGAGCATAAGGATTGGCAATGACCAGTATAAGCCTAGTGTAAACCCAAGAAACTCTTGCAAGTAAGCAATAAACATTGTACATCTGACAAGACCAGGTAGCTGTCTTGGGTGAATGTCCCTGAAAAATATTGTCTAGACTTATAGTCAATCCATTAAACATAATAGTTATTCAAGCAGTTTTGAATAAAGCATTAATTCTCATAATTAAGATTCGATTTCTTGATCCTGTCTAAAAAAAATATCCTGAAAGAAGGGTGTCCACTCTCAGCATTCTGGTAAAACATAGCACTTTAAGCTCTTGACAGTGTGGAATTGAAGACTACAAATGAATTAAAAACACACTAGAGAGGTTCAATAACAGACTTGATCAAGCAGAAGACAGAATCAGTGAACAAAAAGACAGCTTATTTTAAACTATAGAGTTGGAGGAGCAAAAGAAAAAACAGAGGGGGAATAAAGAAAAGGGAAGAAAGTGTAAGAGACTCATAGGATACCATCAAGGGACCAAAATCTATATTGTGCGAGTCCCAGAAGGAGAAAAGAGAAAATGAAGAGTGGGGAATTTATTTGAAGAAGTAATGGCCCAGAATTTTGAAAATATGAGGAGGAAAATGGAAATCCAACTGCAGGAAGCAAAAGCCTAACTAGTATTGTCTCAAAGAAGCCTACACTAAGACACATTATAATCTAGTGATGAATGCCAAAGATAAAGAACCTAGAAAGTGGCAAGAATAAAACAATTTGTCCTGCACAAGGGAACATCCATAGGTTATTAGCGGATTTACAACCAGAAATGTCATAGACTACAGGAAGAATAGGATGACATATCCCAAATGCTGAAAAGAAAAACTGCCAATAAAGAATAAATTTTAGCAAGAATCTCTTTCCAAAAGGAAGAAGGAATAAAGATAATAGATAAACAAAAGTAGAGGAATTAACAATGACTAATTGTGTTCTATAAAAAATGTTACAAGGAAGGGTACATGGGTGGCTCAGTTGGTTAAGCTTCTGGCTCTTGATTTCAGTTCAGGTCATGATCTCAGGGTCATGGGACTGAGGCCCACATTGGGCTCTGTGCTTATGGGGAGTCTGTTTGTCCTTTTCTCCCCTCCAAAATAAATAAATAAAACCCTTAATGAGAGAGAAAGGGAGATGCTACCAGGAGTCTTTCAAGTTGAATTGAAAGGACACTAGACAGCAACACAAAAGCATATAAAAATACAAAGCATTCTTGTAAAGGTATATATATCAACAAATAGTAAAGTCTATACTACTGTAATAGTGGTGTATAAATCACTTTTTCGTCCTGGTTTAGAATTTAAAAGATAAAAACATTAAAATCATTGTAAGTACAAAACAATATTAATGGATACAACATATAAAAAGTATAATTTGTTACAATTATAACATAAAACAGAGGGGGCAGATACAAAGGAATAGTTTTTATATGCCATTAAAGTTAATTGTCATCAATATAAAATAGATTGTTACAACTACAAGATGCTAAATGAATCTTTGTTGTAACCATAAAGAAAAATACCTACTGAAACAATAGAAAAGAAAATGATAAAGGAAACAAATCCTGTCACCACAATAAAATCAAAGGAAAGCTACAAAAGGAAAAAAGGGAAACAAACAAACAAACCTACATACAGAAAGCAATGAACAAAATGCAATATTAATTCCTTCATTAATAGTAATTACTTTAAATGTAAATGGACTAAAGCCTCCAATCTGAAGACAAAGAATGGCTGAATGAATTTTAAAAACAAAAACAAAGACAAGATAATAATGCACTGACTATAAGAGATACAATTTATTTTTTTTAAGATTTTATTCATTTATTTAACAGACAGAGATCACAAGCAGGCAGAGAAGTAGGCAGAGAGAGAGAGAGAGAGGAAGCAGGCTCCCCGATAAGTAGAAAGCCTGACACAGGGCTCGATCCTAGGACCCTGAGATCATGACCTGAACTGAAGGCAGAGGCTTTCTTTAATCCACTGAGCCACCGAGGCACCCCAAGAGATACAATTTAGATGTAAGGACACACCCAGGCTGAAAGTGAAAGTGTAAAAAAACAACCTATGCAAATAGTAGCCAAAAGAGAGCAAGAATGACCATACTTACTTAGATGAGAAAAAAACAAACATTAAGAAAAAAAAAAAAGTACCTTGAGACAAATGAAAATGAAAATTAAAACACAGCAAAACATAACACGCCAAAACATATGGAGTGTAGCAAAAGTTGTACCAAGAGGGAAGTATATGATGGTAAATGCCTACATTAAAATAAAAAACAAAAGTCTCAAATCAACAACTTAATGTTAAACATCAAGTAGCTAAAAGAACAGACTAAACAAAGTTAGCAGGTGGAGGGGTACCCGGATGGCTCATTGGTTAAGCATCTGACTCTTGATTTTAGTTCAGTTCATGAACCCAAGGTCTTGGGATCAAGCCCTGCATTAGACTCCCTGCTTGGTGGGGAGTCTGCTTCTCCCTCTCCCTTGTCCCCCCCACCATTCATTCTCTCTCTCACACATAAATAAATACAATCATTAACAAAAAAGTTACCAGATGGAAGGAAACAATAATTATTAGAGCAGAAAGAAATAGAGATACAAAAAATAAGGAATAGGATTTCTTTTTAAAGATCAATAAAATAAATCTATTCTTAGCTAGACAAAAAAAACTGCAAAAAGACTCAAATAATCATAAATGAAAAGAGGAGAAATCCATGAACAAATATATGCTAACAAATGGATAAACTAGAAGAACTGGACAAATCCCTACAATTTACCAACACTGATTCATGAAAAAATTAAAAATCCGAATAGGCCTAAAACTAGTAACGAGATTGAATCACTAATCAAACAGTTCTAAACAAAGAAAATTCCAGGACCTTCTGATATCACCAATGACTTCTCCCACACACTGAACAAGAATTAACACCAATCCTTCTCAAACTGAAGAGGACAGAACACTTGCGAAGTCATTTAATGAAGCTAGTATAGCCTTGATTCCAAAACCAGAAAGCTACTAAAATAATAAATAAATAAATAAATAAACAAATAAACAGATAAATAAAACATGAAAAACTACAGACTTATATTACTGATGAATGTTGTTGCAAAAATCCTCAACAAAATACCAGTAAACCAAATTTAAAGGCACACCACAATCAAGAGAGATTTATTTCTGGAATGCAAGGATGGTTCAACATACAAAAAAATTAATGTAATTTATCAAACTAACCAGATGAAGGGGAAAAACTACATGATTCTCTTGACTCGAAAGAAACATGTGACATAATTCAACACAATTTCATGATAAAAACATTCAGCAAAGTAGTAATATAAGGAAAATTCCTCAACATAAAATATTAACCACAGAATTAGACAGGAAAAAGAAATAAAGGGCATCAAAATAGGAAAGGAAGAAGGAAAATTATCTCTGTAGATAATATGACCTCATGTGTAGAAAACCCTAAAGGTTTCACAATAAAACTGCTAGAACTAAGAAACAAGTTCAGTAAAGTTGTATGATACCAAATAAACGTGCAAAACTCAGTGGTATTTCCATGCATCTATTTCGTGGTTACTGTATAGAAATACAACTGATTTAATGATGAAAATTCCAAAAAGAAAACTAAAAAAACAAGTCCATGTACAATACCATGAGAAAGAATAAAATATTCAGGATTAAACCAAGTTGGCCAACGATTCATACTCTGGAAATTACAAAATATTGTTCAAACAAATAAGTGGAATGTTGTCAAGTTCATGGATTAGAAAACTTAATATTATGGAAATGCTAATACTACCCAAAATAATATACATTCAATGCAATCCCTATCAAAATCATAATGGCATAAAAAAAAATCCTGGGGCAGCTGGGTGGCTCAGTCATTAACAGTCTGCCTTTGACTCAGGTCATGACCCCAGCATCTTGGGATTGAGCCCTGCATCGGGCTCCCTGCTCAGCAGGAAGCTTGCTTCTCCCTCTCTCACTTCCCTTGCTTGTTTTCCCCTCTCTCACTGTGTCTCTTTCTGTCAAATAAATAAAATCTTTAAAAGAAAATGCTAAGTTTTATGTAGAAATCTCAAAGGACTCTAAACAGTGAAGAAAGATCTTAGAAAAAACAAAGGGAAAGGAAAGCTGGGCTTGGGGATTCATCTTTCTGACTTCAAAATTTCCTACAAAGATAGAGTAATCAAAACAGTATAGTAATGGCATGAAGACAGACATATTGACCAATGGAACAGAATAGAAAGCTCTTAAATCAACCATTTTGTTTATAACAAAATGATCTTTGACATAGGTGCCAAGAATACACAATGGGGATAGGATAGTGTCTTCAACAAATGGCTTTGGGAAAAGTACATAGTCACATTCAAAAGAATGAAGTTGGATGCTTACCCTAAATCATAAAAGAAAACTCAGAAGAGGTTAAAGACCTTAAGGTGAGACTTGAAACTATGAAACTCCTAGAAGGAAATAGAGAGAAGACTGAATGATGATTTCTTGGATATGACACCAGGAGCAGAGGCAATAATAGCAAAAAACTTGAATAGCACTATATCACTCTTAAAAACCCAACTAGCAGAGTAAAAAGGGAACATCCAGAATGGGAGATAATATTTGCAAACCCTATTTTCCCAAAGAAAATATACAAATGTCCAACAAATATATGAAAAGTTTTTCAGGGTCACTGGTTATCAGGGAAATGCAAATCAAAACGACAATGAGATAGCACCTCACATTCTTTAGGATGGCCACTAACAGAAAAATAGAAAATACCAATTATTAAAAAAGAAAAAGAAAAAAGAAAATACCAAATATTGGCAAGGAATGAGAAGAAAGTGGAATCCTTAGGCGCTGTTGGAAATACTGTAAAATGGTGTAACCATTGGAGAAAGTAATATGGAGTTCCTTCAAAGGAATTAAAAATAGAATTACCATATGATCCAGCAATCCCACTTCTGCATATGTATTTTAAAAAAACTGAAGCAGGATCCTAAAGACATATTTGCATATTCTTGTTAACTGCAACATTATTCACAAAGCTCAGGAGACAGAAACATCTTATATATCCATTGATGGATGAATGGGTAAACAAAATGTGCTACATACATGCAATATGTTGTTATTCTGTCTTTATTTTTTTTCCAATTTATTTATTTTCAGAAAAACAGTATTCATTATTTTTTCACCACACCCAGTGCTCCATGCAAGCTGTGCCCTCTATAATACCCACCACCTGGTACCCCAACCTCCCACCCCGCCGCCACTTCAAACCCCTCAGATTGTTTTTCAGAGTCCATAGTCTCTCATGGTTCACCTCCCCTTCCAGTTTACCCCAAAGCACATACCCTCCCCAATGTCCATAACCCTACCTCCCTTCTCCCAACCCCCCTCCCCCCAGCAACCCACAGTTTGTTTCGTGAGATTAAGAGTCACTTATGGTTTGTCTCCCTCCCTATCCCATCTTGTTTCATGGATTCTTTCTTTAAAAAGAAGGAAATACTGTCACATGCTACAGTATAGATGAACTCTAAGGACAATAAAATAAGCCAGTCATAAAAAGACAAATACTGTATGACTTCACATACATGAGTTATCTAAGCAGTCAAACTCCTATAAACAGAGGGTAGAAAGTAGTAGCTGCTAGGGGCTGGGAGTGAAGGAAAAGGGCAGTGGTTGTTTGTTTGATAGATACAGAGTTTCAGTTTGCTAAGATGAGTTAGTTCTAGATATCTGTTGTTCAATGATGTGCAGTGTTCTTAACAGTATGGTACTGGTCTCTTAAAATGGTGAAGATGGTAAACTTCATATTGTGTGTTGTTTTGTTTTGTTTTGTTTTTCTTAACCACAATTAAAAAAAAAAAAAAAAAAAAAAAAAAAAAACCCTATAGATAGGATGGTTAAGCATAGGATGTTGTGAAAACCACCAAAGGGGATAGAAATAAAGCCCAAGAAGTATGATATAATGGAAACCAAAAGCAAAGAGTGTGTCAGAAATGATATGATTCCTGACTGCACTGAAAACTTCAGAAAGATCAAGGAAGAGAAGGAAAAGAAAGTACCTGTGGGATTTATCAGCACAGAAGTCACTGAAGCCTTAGCAAGAATGGTTTCACTGAAACTAAGTAATGGGTTAAATGGTGACAAGGGTGAGGATTTGACCATACAATTTATCGTCTTATCATGAATACTCCTAAGAATGAAGAGGCTGGTAAAATTGTTAACAATTACATATTTTAAAAATATTTACTTAACATATCACACATTGATTTTATTGTAGATGTGCATCACTGAAACTCATCATTTGGCTGTTTCTGACCTGGGAATAAGGACATGGATTCAGGTTCTCTGGGAACCAAAATTTTCAGCCTTCGGGAAGGGAAACAGTTGTTAAGAGACTTAGATCCTGCTCATTTTTTGTCACTTCAGGTGTAAAGACCTTCATAAAATGTAAGGTGAATGAATATTTTCCCCTCTAATCTCTCTAGGCTACAATGTCCTTATTTGGGACCACACAAGGGGTGATTAGAAATTCAGGGAAGATTGGAATATGACAGTAGGGTGATGAGACTTGAGAGAAGCAGCTACTGGAGCCACTGGGTAAAGTTGTATCTGTAATTTCCAGGAGCCACTGAAGGGCAAACCTAAAGGCCCTGAATAACCACAAGACAGTTCCTCTACATGATCAAGGCTTCAGGCTAGAGGACCAAGAAGAGGTAAAAGTTGCAGCAACCTGGAGAGAAAGAGTTGGTAGTTGGGGTGGAATTCCTCAGTTGTTCCTTTCCATGTCCAGCAGAGGAGTTATGGTTAGTGAATTTGGCCTTCAGGCTTCCTTAGGAAAGCCTTCAACTCATTCTGCTCCTCCAGATTGAACCTCCCATTAACGTGTGGTCTGTCCATTATACATGTTTTCACCACTGTTAGGCACTTCCATTAGAAGCTGGAATGTGAAGATGTTGAAGTAGGGCTCGAAGATGGATATTTTAATGATGTGAACAAATGGACAGTTAGGATAGAAAAGAGCAAATGAAGAAATATAGACTATCCCTCAAAAAAGGATATGAAGTGTTCTCACAATAATTGACTTATTTGATATAATTCCAGTTTCAATCACAATGGCATTTCTCTGAAGCATGGTAAAATAGCTCTGAACTAAAGCAGAAATATAAATAGATAAAATGGCACAGAAAATGTTAAACAATGCAAACCATAGGATGCTAGCACTCTTTTATATATAAAATCTTATTATATAATCACAGCTTGATATTCTTACAGATTTCTTTGTCCTTGGTCACATGTTCCTTCTACCAATTTACAGGCTTTTTATTTTTCATTTCTTTTAAGATTTTATTTTTAAGTCATCTCTACACCCAACATGGGTCTTGAACCCATAATCTTGAGATCAAGAGCCACATGCTTCACTGTGGCTTTTTATTTTTTAACATAACAAAAGACAATGTTGCTAATGGCTAAAAATATTTTTAGATATGAAAAAATATTATATGGACGGGATTGGAACATCAGATTTAGACTGGTTCAGATAAAGTCCAGGGTCCTCATAAAACTTGGATTTTATTTATAATTCTAAGACTTTAGTTGGTCTATTCTAATCAAGTGTTTTCCTATGAGAACAAAGTGCAGATTTTACCTATATGGATAATAGAGCAGAAAAAATGATGTGTTCATTTTTTTCTCTGGATTCTTTCAACAGCAATTATTATCACTACTATGCTCCTTAAAATCTTGGCAGCTATAAAAGAGCTTAGAGTGTCCTCAGATTCATGTCTTATGGGAAATAGTCTGACATGACCTCATCTTCAAGGTTACAGGCTTCTTGCTAATGCTACAACCTGATGAAGCCTGATCTTCATGAAACAAAGCTATGTAGTTCTCTTAAACCCCACTTATGTCATTCATAAGACTGACCTGTTGTAGAGAAGATAAATCTATCCTGGGATATTGTTATATCCTTGACAAAGGAGAGTTCAGAATGTAAACATTTTTTTTTTATGTGTTAAGGGAATTGATATCAGAAGCAAAGTATCACAGAGATATGTGAGCTGATCACAGTACAGGGGAAAGAAGCATAGAATTTATGGTTTAAAAACCTGAGTTTATTTCTTTTTTATAAAAGATAATTTTCCCCAAAAAAAGAAAGATAAAAATCACAATTCTTGCACAGGTACAAAAATGAACATGTGTTAAGTATTCTATTTTACTCACTAGGGAGAAAACTGGAAAGATGTGAAGACAATTCGAAGGAGACCCCAAAGAACAAATATGTTTATAGATAAAGAATATTAAAATGAATGTGCAAATGAAAAGCAAACCTGGCATTTTTCACAGACAAGAGAGAAATAAATTGAATTTCCACTGGACAGAATTTGCATGTCTATAGACAAGAATTACTTGCATTGTTATCTGTTATCTACAACCAGATAACCTAGAAATTATGCTCTAGACACTGTATAGTTTTCCACCGAAGCGCAAAATTTTCTCTCCACTTCCTGTGTCCTGATTAGCTGTGAGATCCTTAACGTGTCTTTTAGCATTTGATGAGCTTCAGTTTTTGTTTCCTTAATAAAACTCCACCTTGAAGGGTTATTACAAGAATCTAATGAAATGCTGTGTAGAACACACCCAGCGCACTACCACCTCCCCCTCAAAACTTTTCATGATTTCACGGTAAGCCCTTTGGCATTGTCAATTGTGTACAATACTTGACAAGCTGATGAAGTAGAGGAGAATGAACGTTGCTGTTTGGAATATAATAAGAACTCCTGGAACGTGCTGTAACGTATTCATCACATGAGTCATCAGAGCATTATGCTGAGTGGAAGGAGTCAGACATAAAGTCAATCCACTTGTATGGGATTCTAGAACAGACATATCTTCAGGGAGAGAAACACATGAGTGGTCCTCAGAGGCCAGGGTATATGGAGGAGGAAATCCATGTAAATGGGAGTGGAGTATTTGGGGCCTTACAAAAATT
Source organism: Neogale vison (assembly GCF_020171115.1). NCBI lineage: Eukaryota > Metazoa > Chordata > Mammalia > Carnivora > Mustelidae > Neogale > Neogale vison. Next base: position 107,243,789 of record NC_058093.1, on the reverse strand, counting down.
CTCTACATCATCTTTGTGGTGATATGCATTTGTTAAAACTCACTGAACTGTGCATTTACCATTGGTGAATTCTATTGTATGAAACTCAGACCTGAACTGAAGTGAGTTTTTAAAAAGTACATGTGATTTGGACCTGTCTCCTTGAGCCATGTGAAAACACATCTCCTGAGAACTGCCTCTCTCATTTTGTCCACATAAAGCAGGTGTTTTGAGTTCTTGTTTAGTAGGGTGATCAGTTTACAGTGGTAAACCAAATGCCCTATCAACTTTATTAAATCATATGTGATTGTGGACACTTAACTCGAGGCCTCAATTCTACCAAATGGTAAAAGTGAAAAAGAGAAATTCTATTATCATTTGGGCCCCTGATCTTCCACTGTCAATAAGCATATCAACAAAGTTCAGTAAGCATATAGAATATTCTCCTTCAAAAAGGTGTCTGTGGCTACTTTGTCAATAAAGTGGAGGTCGATCCACGTGCGTGAGTTCCTGCTGAGTAAGTGTTGTGCACGCATGTGTGCGTGTTTGGTTGTTATTTCAATATTTCTTTGTTTTATGTTGTTTTTCAGAGAATTTATATTCTCATGGATGTTACCAAAATGAATAGAGTTTTGTCATGAGTATATAAACCAGGGAGCAACCTAGCTGATGTGAGGGGGCTGCATTTAAACTGAAAGGCTCTTCCCGCAGAACTTCCTTTGCCTTTTGAGAGCCCAGCATTCCCCTCTTGGTTATTAGCAGCAACTGTCTTTGGCTTGATCCTAGGTGCAGAAAACAGATGACTCGATCTGACAACATTTCCATTTCCTCGGTAAGGATCACTTATGAAGTGCCTTTAATCATTTATGAGTACGTTTCATTTGCTGTTTGCAGCAAACAGTTTGACTCTGCTGGGTTTGACAGCTTTCCGACGTTCCGCAAACAGCTGCAATAATAGTCTCGACAATGTCATTTACAAATGAGGCGCCGGCAGTACGAACAAAGCGACCGATACACTCTAAGTAATATGATAATGGAATGGCAAGCTGTATGGAAAACAAGATCGAAATGAGATTGTATCACCCTGTAGGGGAGGTAAATTCCTAGACAGAAAAGGATTGCTAAAATGCATCACTTTTTAATCGTGTAAACACCATGCTCACCACGTTTTCTGACATGGTGGCTCTGGAACAGGTCGGGGTGCTTCACCTCTTCCCCTGACGGCGACAGCCCATTCCCACTGCTCACTATAAATCTGCCCCATTATATTGTTTCTCCAACCAGATTTTGAGATTCCTGGAAGCGAGGTTTTCTCTGTTATCTGTTTCTATTTCCACTGTCTAGGATGGTGTTTTATACTTACCATACGATCAGTTCATCTCTGATTATATGGTTACTATCTATTCTTTCTTTAGATCAATAAGCTTTTAAAAAGTATATACATATGAACAAATTTCTTCAAAGGGATATATATATATGTATATACATATATGAACACATGTGTGTGTGTGTTATGTATAGCTTTGAAACATACATACATTATGGGATGGTTTTGAAGTGTGGCATTTGATGTGCATAGTGAGTTTGAAAGAAATACATTAATTATTTGGAATCATCTGGTCTGAAGGATTTATCATCACCATTGAAATGGGTCATATGAGTGAAAAACTACAGCTTTAGCATTCCTTCAATATGATTTTTTTAAAGAAAAAGGCTTTATTTATTTATTTTAAAGATTTATTTATTTATTTGACAGACGGAGATCACAAGTAGGCAAAGAGGCAGGCAGAGAGGGAGAGGAGGAAGCAGGCTTCCTGCTGAGCAGAGAGCCCGATGTGGGGCTTGATCCCAGGACCCTAGGATCACCACCTGAGCTGAAGGCAGAGGCCCTGACCCACTGAGCCACCCAGGTGCCCCTAGGCTTTATTATTTTAGAGCAGTTTTAGGTTCCCAGCAAAACTGGGAGGAAGGTATAGAGGTTACTCCTATACTTGCTGCCTCCATAGAAACACAGCTTACCCTGCTGTCAACATCCCGTGCCAGAGAGGTATATATTCTATGATCAATGAACTTACACTGACACATCACAATGACCCAAAGTCCATGGCTTCCCTTAGGGCTTACTCTTCATGGCACATTCTATGGGTTTTGAGAAATGTATAATGGCATGTAGTATCATCCATCGTTGTAGTATCCTACAGAAGAAATTTCACTGTCCTAAAAATCCTTTGTCTTCTGCCTCTTCATCCCTCCCTCACACCAACAGTGGTAGCCACTGATCCTCTATCTCCATGATTTTGTCATTTTCAGAATCATACTTGGAATCACAGAATAAGTAACCTTTTCAGATTGGCCTCTTTTACTGAGTAGTATGTATATAAGTTTCCTCTAATAACTTATTTCTTTGGGTACAGAGTAACATTGCATCGTCTGGCTGTACCACAGTTTATCCATTTGCCTACTAAGGATATCTTGCTTGCTTCCAAGTTTTGACAATTGTCAATAAGGCTTCAATAAGCACCCATGTGTAGGTTTTTGTGTGAGCATATATTCTCAATTCCTTTGGGCAAATACCAAAGAGTGGAATTGCTGGATCATATGGTAAATACCAGGCATTTTTTTTTGTATGATAGCCGTGTTATATTTTTCTTATGATTTTGTGTTTTCTCTTTCATATGATGAACTTTAATGCTAAAGTATGTAAATCCAGTGTTTGATAAAACTGGAATAAAAAATCAGTTATGGGCACCTGGGTGGTTCAGTCAGTTAAGCGTCTACCTTCTGCTCAGGTCATGATCCCCGTGTCCTGGGATTGAGCCCTGAGTCAGGCTCTCTGGTCAGCAGGGAGTCTGCTTCTCCCTCTGCCCCTCCCTCTGCTCATACTCAAGCTGTCTCTCAAAAATAAATAAATAAAATCTTTGAAAAAATAAAAATAAATCACTTATACTTTCATTTCTAGTATCTGTTCCAAACTGTATTAATAACTTTTGACTTTCTTATCCCAAATAACTACATCTAAAAAAACTCTCTTTAAAGTGATTTATTACAAGAGCATATAGAATAACTGAAGGTAGAAAATAATATAATATAAAAATCATACCAATTTAATAAATGATATGTCTATATATAATACACTTAGACACATTGAAGATTACCACACTGTGCTAGTTTAATAACTGTATAAAACATTCTGGAGTTCAATATTTTATACCAAAGCCTCTCATGATTTTATCTTAATATTCTATCATTACATACTTCCATTTTGTGAAATATTTCTTTATTAATAACACCATTTTCTGAGTGTTTGCTTTATGTCAGGTAGTGATCCAAGAATTCTAATACACCACCTTACTGACTGCACACAACTCTGAGGTGAATACATCATCTCCATTTTGCAGAAGAAAAGACTGAGGGACTTTGAACATTAAATAACTTGCCCAATTCTATACATTTGTTAGGTGATAGACCTGGAAATTGAACTCAGACCATTTAGATCCATTATCCTCAACCTTACTTCTATACTAAATATAGTCTCATTGTCTAATGAGTACATGTTAGATGCTGCCCTAGTGATGTTTAAATGAGATGGAGTTACAGTAAAAAATAAATATTGGCCTTAATTAGAAAAGTGTGGAAAAATATCTAAAATACCATAGTCAGTGAAAAACAAAATGGTCCTAAATGCTATGTTTTGTATCCATATAACAACCTATATGAACGAGAATTAAAATTACATTATGTGGAAAAAGAAAAACTGCTTTCTTGGAATTATGACAAAAGGGTCTTTTTCTTCTTTCAAACTGATATTTAAGCTGTTTTATCATCTTTTCAATAAAAAATAGCGTTGGGTCTCTCTCACACTTAATTCGCAGGAATTTCTGACAAAAAATACACATTAATGCCTTTGAAATTCTAAAAAGATGTTTTTCTGTCTTCCACTTAAGGATCAAAAGGTGTTCTTACATGTCTTAGGAGTGCATTGTCTTCATTTTTATACATTTTCTACTTTCAATTTTTTAGATTCTTCCAATCAGATCAATTGGTAGACTAGGACCAAGGGCAGAGGACTATCTATCTTGCTCCTTGTGCCACTCCCAGTATTATGGAACCCAACACATAGTAGAATTTTCATGAACAGTTATAGCATTGCTTGATTAACTACAAAGAAATTAAATCTTTTCTCCAAATAATGATCTCTTGACATTGAAGGGAAATACTTAAGGTCATGTAGAATGATTTTTAGTAAGAGAGCTAGCTCTAGATCCCAGATTGTGTGATCCCAGCTCCTGAACACACTGGGGAGAGCAGGCACTCTGGAATCAACCACACCTTGGCAAGACTTCTTATTCCTTTCAGCCTTGGACATTCCCAGATTTCAAATGAGACAAATACCCTAACTCATGGAACAGCAGTAAATGAAAGAACTGACAGAATGGGAGAAGATATTTGCAAACGACATATCAGATAAAGGACTAGTGTCCAAAATCTATAAAGAACTTAACAAACTCAACACACAAAGAACAAATAATCCAATCAAGAAATGGGCAGAGGACATGAACAGACGTTTCTGCAAAGAAGACATCCAGATGGCCAACAGACACATGAAAAAGTGCTCCATATCACTCGGCATCAGGGAAATACAAATCAAAACAACAATGAGATATCACCTCACACCAGTCAGAATGGCTAAAATCAACAAGTCAGGAAATGACAGATGCTGGCGAGGATGCGGAGAAAGGGGAACCCTCCTACACTGTTGGTGGGAATGCAAGCTGGTGCAACCACTCTGGAAAACAGCATGGAGGTTCTTCCAAATGTTGAAAATAGAACTGCCGTATGACCCAGCAATTGCACTACTGGGAATTTACCCTAAAGATACAAACGTAGTGATCCAAAGGGGCACGTGCACCCGAATGTTTATAGCAGCAATGTCCACAATAGCCAAACTATGGAAAGAACCTAGATGTCCATCAACAGATGAATGGATAAAGAAGAAGTGGTATATATACACAATGGAATACTATGCAGCCATCAAAAGAAACGAAATCTTGCCATTTGCGACAACATGGATGGAATTAGAGCGTATCATCCTTAGCGAAATAAGTCAAGCGGAGAAAGACAACTATCATATGATCTCCCTGATATGAGGAAGTGGTGATGCAACATGGTGGCTTAAGGGGGTAGGAGAAGAATCCATGAAACAAGATGGGATAGGGAGGGAGACAAACCATAAGTGACTCTTAATCTCACGAAACAAACTGTGGGTTCCTGGGGGGAGGGGGGTTGGGAGAAGGGGGTAGGGTTATGGACATTGGGGAGGGTATGTGCTTTTGGGTAAATTGGAAGGGGAGGTGAACCATGAGAGACTATGGACTCTGAAAAACAATCTGAGGGGTTTGAAGTGGCGGGGAGGTGGGAGGTTGGGGTACCAGGTGGTGGGTATTATAGAGGGCACAGCTTGCATGGAGCACTGGGTGTGGTGAAAAAATAATGAATACTGTTTTTCTGAAAATAAATAAATTGGAAAAAAAAAAGAATAAAAAAAAAAAAATGAAAGGATGCAGAGGTAGTCCCTAGTAGAGCATCTGGAAAAATTCTTCTTTCGTCCATTACTACATGACCCACATCTCCACACAACCTCATTAGAGGTAGAGATTTTTCTGAGTTAGGTAGGGAAATGAAATAAAAGGTTTTTAAGTGAAGGTATATTTGAAATGAAAGAAGACACAGGGAATGAGTGCTGTGCCGAACTCATAATGCAAAATACAGAGGCTTTCTGAACACAGCTCCTGACTTCCAGCAAAAAAAGAAAAAAAAAAAAAAAAGTATTCTACCCTTTGCAACACGGTGTTCTTCTCTAGCCATAGGTTTGGGCAGATTTCTCCTCCTTGCAAATGTGCCAACTGCTTTAGGCAAATTTCTCCACTTAAGCAGGACATTCATCGAAAGAACTTGCAGAAAATAATAATGCCACCATTCATGAGAATGTTGGGCTATTCACTAACTAACTCTGAAGTGCTTTGAAAATATTAAGCACAGCATAAATGTTAAGAAATAGTAATTACAAGGACACTGGTTGTAATTGGAGTCAGCTTTTAAATTTAGAAGGGAAAGATCATGATTATAAACTATTATCATCCAGTAAGTTCATTTAAATCCTCCATTGTCAGAATTTGTGGTGAGTTCTATAATAAGAACAGAGGATAATGAAAGTAAAAACTGAAGGACTCAGAATAAGTTGAAGAAATGAATCTTCCCAGCTATGTGACAGAGATGAAAAGCTGTAGATTGATGTGGGGAGTGGTGTACATGTGGTTTTAAGCTAGGATCCTGTTCACCCAGTCATTCGTTTGCCTTTATTTAAGAGCTCAGACCTATGTCTCAGGCACTATGTTAGCTGCTGGGTACATGATAATCAATAAAGTAGATCCATTCAGTGCCTTCCCAGAGCTCACATGATTAGATGGAGCTATTGGCTCTAACTTTGCCTTGTTGGTCTTCAATTTCTCTGGTGGCTAATGGAGACAATTCTTTTCTCTATCCATTTCACGGAGATGATACTGGATAAATACAGGTAACTAATATAAGAAGTGCTTGAAAAATAATAAAAAGTAAAATTAAAAAAGAATCACCATCATATGGTAATTTTGCCATGGAAAAAAAGCATGGGCATGGATAATAATCTCTCTCTTCTACTCTTTGTTTTATATTCTGTTTAGAAAAGGTTAACATTTCTTTTCTTCATTCTCCAAAAATAAAACTCAGTGCAGATCTGGATCTTAAAATAAATTACAGAGTGAATCAAAACTCCAAATAAATATAAAATGAAGCAAACCAGTATCCAACTGGGTTCAATAAAGGAAAGGACTCATTAATATCTGCTAATCATATATGTATACATTTTTTATTGCTTTTGATTTGGGTTCCAAAAAACCATGAGCCTTTAGAGAGGCAAATGTGAAAAAAGAAACTACTGAAAAGCTAAATCGTATTTGGTAATAACTATAAGGAATTATTAAGGAAATGTTTGGAATATTTCACCTGATGGGTTTATTATTAAGAATAATAATCTCAATGTCCCTCAACTTTGGGCATGGAGTCTCCTCAAGAAAAGTCAGCCTTCTTGAGGATACTTCATGTAACAATCTGATTGTACTACACTGAGGAAAAGTCTTATGATTTGTACTCCACTAAGTGACTGTTTAAAAATTCTCTGACATCAAATATGGTATTGCATGTAATATATCCGTCTCAGGTCACAAGCAAAATTGTGAAGTCCCAGAGTAAATTGTATATTTGACACATCTCCCATTTTACCCTTACGACTACCTCTGTGTTGATATTAAGTCCTGCCAGAAATGCTTAAATTCAAAATAGCTATTTATACATGCAATATATACATATAAATAGCTAACACGGCAACAGTGATAATCCCACATTAACTTCCAATTAGATTTACATTTCAATTTTAGGAGGAAATGGCAGGCAGTTGGGAAATGCAATCCACACAAATAGAAATGGAAAGGATACCACATAAAACCATAATTACATGACTAAAGAAATATCTTTTCCCTGCATTCAAGGAAATTATGGGATGTTGCAGGTGATTATCAGTTTATGATCTGAACCTGCAATCTGTCCCTTTGTGTTTTCTCACTCTCCAGGCAGCATGGAATTTAGGCACTGGGAAGGGTAGCAGAGAAAGAACTGCTGAGTTGTCAAAACAGCAAAGTGGTAGATATTCAGAGACTCCAAAATTAAAAAGTATTACACATTCATTTGATTACTGCCTCTAACTTTCCCTCGTTAGCAATAAATGCAGTAAAATGTACCTGAAAGTATTTAAAACAACTAAAGTAATGTACATTACACTTGGTTTCTTTTTAAAACAAATCAATAGGCACACACACCACACACACACACACAGTTTATGCACTAAAAGGTATAGTAGAGAATGTGTATCATACTGTATGCACATCTTGGTATTGCGAACAGGCCAAGATTATCAGAAAATAGACAAATACTTATTCCAGAAATTTGAATTCAAAGTTTTCACTGCTATGTGCTGAGGGGCAACAGAGTATAAAGAACATAGGAAGAAATTTTACAACTAAGGATTATTCATTTTGGGGGAAGAGAGAGTAGTGAGGGGATGGCTCTTTCGCTGTAATTGCGTCTCAGTGAAATGCTGAGCATGAACGTGTGACTTGTTAGTAGTTGAGAATTGGGCCTTTTAGCATGAAGCACATAAAAGTGTTTCAATTATCTTACTCTTTCTCTTTGAATGTGCTAGTTGATTTTGCCATTTCAGGTTAAAACTGAATTTAAAAATATAACTCGGGGGCGCCTGTGTGGCTCAGTGGGTTAAGCCACTGCCTTCGGCTCAGATCATGATCTCAGGGTCCTGGGATCGAGTCCTGCATCGGGCTCTCTGCTCAGCAGGGAGCCTGCTTCCTCCTCTCTCCCTCTGCCTGCTTCTCTGCCTGCTTGTAATCTCTGTCAAATAAATAAATAAAATCTTTTAAAAAATATATATATAACTCATCACAATCAAAATAAAAGAAAATTTATTAGATTTATCAGAATAGTGGATGGACTACAGGATAACAAGAGAGCAATAGAGCACAGTGTTTTGTAGCATAGAACAATACAGCAACATAGCTGGTGATTAAAACCATGCACTTTGAGGTCAGGTGGACCTGAGTTTAAAGCTGTCACTGATTTTTGTGACCTTGGATGAGTTACTTATCCTCATGGTACCTCAGTGTCCTCTTTTATGACAAGATATGACTACCTGACTAATACACATGTAATAACAGTTTAATGAAGCAACATATATAAAATACTTAGCAAAGAATTGGAAACATAAGGGATAGAATATAGTAGTTGTCATTACTGTAACAGAAGATATTGCTGTTTTTGAAATATAAAATGATCACATGTTCAGTGTATTAATCAAAGACTCTTAAAATCTGCTAACATTCTTACCTGTCATAGTTAGGGGTCCAGATCATCTGTCTACTAGAGTAAAGACATACACAGGGACCCATGCTCTGGCTGCAAATGGTCAAATAATAGGCAGACTTCGTCTTCTTAAACATGACAATTTCTTTTGGATGACTTTTAATGTCCTAAAGTTCACAGGAGACACGCTGCCATATAGGATTTGTCCTTCCGACATAGACTTTGGTGGATTTGTGTTTGTTCCTCCTGTTTCTAAGTGGTCAGCTCTGTTACCGGCTGAAAAGAAAAAGATGGGCTTAATTTGGAATTATCACTGTCTGACATTGATCCAGAAAAGTTCTCAAGAGGGAATTGGATAAAGAATAGGAAAGTTGAGCAAAATAGATAGCTCTCTCAAACCCTCATCAGCACTTCCAGGAACTGCAGAAAATATGATGTGAAAACAGAACGTCATTAAACCTGTGGGAAACAAGAATGCAACCCATCTGCAGATTAAAAAAAAATAACAAAAAAATAACAATTAGGAATATCAGTCATCTCTGAAGATGTGGGATAAGCAGAGGAGGGCTGCTAGAAAAGGTGTGATTTGGTCAGCAGGTGCCTCAAACTCAGAGATAGAAAATAGTTTTGGCAGAAAGGGCTCTGGGGCAATTATTCTGGCATTCAATGTTGATGGACAAAATATTTTTCATATACTGGGATGGTTCCTACGTGATACTTTGGCCTCTATGCTAGCAGTGAATATTAGAACTGTTTACCCTCAGGGCGGAAGAGTAAGTGTAGGTTTTAGAGACAGAGTAGCAGGTCAGTCTTCCAGGAAATGAAGGGGAAAAATCAGCATGATTTAAAAAATGTCCAAACCTACTGGTAATGGTACATGCCTATTGGCTGCATATAAATTCCCTTCTGTGGAGTCCACAGAAGTAACCTTTGAAAATGCACGCATAGACAGGCTAAAAGAGAGTCTCTAATAGAAAGATGGAACATACAGGGGCACCTGGGTGGCTCAGCCAGTTAAGCATCTACCTTCTGTTTGGGTTGTGATTTCAGGGTCCTGGGATTGACCTGTGTATCAGGCTCCCTGCTCAGCAGGGGGGCTGCTTCTCTCTCTCCCTCTACCTGCTGCTCTCCATGCTTGTGTGCTCACACTCTCTCCCTCTGTATCAAATAAATTTAAAAAATCTTTTTTAAAAAAAGAAAGATGAACATACAAACAGAAATCACCCAATATTAACAAAAGAGCATTTAAGAAAAGCAGTAGTGGTGCCTGGGTGGCTCAGTCAGGTAAGTGGCCAAATCTTAGTATTGGCTCAGGTCTTGATCTCAGGGTCCTGAGATGGAGCCCTGCCTTGGATGCAGCAAGGAGTCAGCTTGAGAATTCTCTCTTTCCCTCTGCCCAGCCCCCAACCCCTGCTCACACACATTTTCTAAAATAAATAAATCTTAAAACAAACAAACAAAAAGCCCCACAATAAAAACATGAGCCAAATTACCTCCCTGCCAAAAAATACAAATGGGTAAATAATTATTAAGAAATCGAAGAGTTCACAATATATAATCAATATTTCTAAAGTTATAAGGTATTATATCCCAGAAATAAGAACAGATTATTTTGAAAAAAAATCAGTTAAAACTCTTACAAATGAAAATTATTACCATTGAAGGAAAAGAAAAGAATTGACAGAACTGAAAAATAGTAAGCAGATATTAACTCAAGAGCTTACCACAAGAGAGGTACCCAAAAAATATAAAAGTAAAATATGAAAAATATGCAAGGTGATTAAAAAGTAGAAAACAAGGAAATCTTTCATTTATTCAGTATATGCAGCGTAAGATAGTCTAGCATATGAGAACAAATGAAGTTCAATATTTTAGTGGTATAATAAAGGAGAAGGTTATTTCTTGCTCAAATTTTCCAAGACATGTGGTATTCTGGTGGGTAGCAGTGGAAGGTTCTTCATGTCTTCATTTAGCGATCCACGTGGTCAGGACTGCCCTTGGCATCACCAGAAGCCCAGGGAAGGGAAGAACACCAGCAAAGAATGCATGCAGGTGCCATATATGACTGCTATTCCTTCAATTACAGAATGGTACATATCTTTGCAGCTCACATTCCACTGGAAAGAACTTACACCCATAGTCACACTCCACTGGAAGGATGACTAGGGAATGAATCTGACCAGCTCTGTCACAGAATAGAAGACAAAATGCTAAGAACCAGTGGAATAATATTGCCCATCATTTAAAAAGAAATAAAAATAAAAAGACTTCATCCTGAGTCATGCTGAGACCATTGAGTATAAAATATATGAATACAAACCAGAAGATGCATATTTAAGTGAAATTTTAAAACATATTGAGCTATTTCATATTAAAAATAATAAAACATTGTCTATGAATTTTTGTAAGAAAACACCTTGAATCTAGAATTCTGTACCAGTCCAAAATTGGATTCATATTGAAGAAGAAACTAACAGCATTTTGGCAGAGCAAGAACTTAGAAACCCTGTTATTTATAAACACTTTATGAATTAATTACTAGGTATAGTCCAGAAAAGTAAAAAGAAAAAAAAATCAGTATAAAAAGGTAAAAGATGGAGCTCGTGGGTGGCTTAGTGTATTAAGCCTCTGTCTTTGGCTCAGGTCATGATCTCAGGGTCCTGGGATCGAGCCCCACATTGGGCTCTCTGCTCAGCAGGGAGCCTGCTTCCTCCTCTCTCTCTTCCTGTCTCTCTGCCTACTTGTGCTCTCTCTCTGTCAAATAAATAAATACAATCTTTAAAAATAAATAAATAAATAAATAATAAAAGGGTAAAAGAAACTGGCAAACAAGTTTTTGAAAGCAAAAGAATATTATTCTAAAAAATATGAAATTGTGCATTAATGTGGGATTTGATGAAGATGAAGATTATCTGACTCAAGGGATGCTTCTTATAGAAGAATTGCACATTAAGAGTATATCTTTAATATTAAAAGTGGAATTCTCTGTTAATGTAAAGTATTATATAAATTCTGTTAGATGTTAACAAAATAGTTAAGGTAAATTAGATTTTCAGAAAAGAAAGGGTGGTGAATAAGATAAAAGAGCTATTGCACACATGCACCAAATGCAAAGAAGGAAGTTAAGAACAAAACCTTAGGATGCACCATCATTCAGAAGGGAGGGTCTCTGATGCAAGGGAGGGACTCATGGAACTAAGTCATGGAGCTCATCTGAGTCTTAATAAACCCATTATGGGAGAAATAAAGCTGTGGAACTCTGTAGTGTTGTCGGGAGGGGAGTTGAGGAAATTTTTAAGTACAGATAAAATTTTCTTTTATTAAAGGTAAGCTAAGCGTTGGGTCAGTCGGTTAAGCATCTACCTTCAGCTCAGGTCATGATCTCAGGGTCCTGGGATCAAGCCCGGAGCCAGGCTCTCTACTCAGCTGGGTGTCTGCTTCTCCCTCTGCTTCTTCCCCTCCCCCCTGCTTTGCTCACTTTCTCTCTCAAATGAATAAATAAAATCTTTTAAAAAAAAGAAAAAGTAAATAAAAGTAAGCTAAGGATTTTAAAAAAAACATAAATAGAATTTAGAACAGTATCTGGCATATATTAACAGCAAATACTCAATAGATGTTACCCATTTCTTAAAAAGTGGTTCCTTTTTAATTTATTTTCAGTTCTTTAATAGAAATATAGTTGAGATGTAGCACTGTATTAGCTTTAGGTGTAAAGCATAATGATTTGATAAACACCACACATAGCTACAAATTTATTTTTCTTGTGATAATAACACCTAAGATTTAGTCCCTTAGCAAATTTCAAATATGCAATAGAGTATTGTTAGCTACAGTCACCATGCTGTAAATTACATTCCTAGTACTTATTTTGGTGAACCCTACCCTCCACTTTTGGAAACCATCAATCTCTTCTCTATGTGTATGAGGTTTTTTTTTTTTTTTTTTTGATTACACATATAAGTGATATCATACGGTTGTTATCTTGGTCTGAAATTTCACTGAGCATAATGTCCTCAAGTTCCTTCCATATTATTGTAAATGGCAGGAATTCCTTCTTCTTTATGGCTGATTCCCATAAAATATTCCACTGTGTGTGTATGCATTTGTGTGTGAGTATATGTGTTACATTTTCTTTATGCATTTATCCATCAAAGGACACTTAGGTTGTTTCCATTTCTTAGCTAGTGTAACTAATGCTGCAATGAACATGGAAGTGCATTTTTTTTTTGAATTAGTGTTTTTTATTTTCTTCCAATAAATATGCAGAAATGGAATTGCTGGATCCTATGATATTTCTATTTTTTAATTTTTTAAGGAACCTCTATATTGTGTCCTACAGTGGCTACTGTCGAGGGCGGATGCTCCAGAGCCCGGAGATCTGTCAACCGCAGAGCTTTGCAAAATGGCGCCTGGCGATTTGCCAGAAGGTGTGTCTAGAGTGACTGATCGTAAACAGGAAGTACTACCTATTGGCCGTTGAACTATTGCTATGCTGTGGGTACTTGGTAACAAGCTTAAGATAGGTGGATGCATATTGCTGTCTATGCTGATTGGCTTAGTTCCCCTATATAAGTGATGGCCATAGGAAATAAAGGGCTCTTTTTTGAAACCCAACCAGACGGAGGGTCGTTATTATCACTGCTGGACGGTGATAGATGGTGGCCCCTACGGGGACCCTAGAAGCTCAAGGTGAGCTTCGTGGGCTTGGACCCAGGCGTGCCCGACTCCACCCAGGACGGCGCGCTGCTCATCGCTGGCTCCGAGGCTCCCAAGCACGGCAGCATCCTGAGCAACCCGGGCGCGGGAGGCGCAGGCGCCGGGAAGCCCCCAAAGCGCAACGCCTTCTACCGCAAGCTGCAGAATTTCCTGTACAACGTGCTGGAGCGGCTGCGCGTTCATCCACCACGCCTACGTGTTCCTGCTGGTCTTCTCCTGCCTTGTGCTGTCGGTCTTCTCCACCATCAAGGAGTACGAGAAGAGCTTGGAGGGAGCGCTCTACATCTTGGAAGGAGCGCTCTACATCTTGGAAATCGTGACCATCGTGGTGTTCGGTGTGGAGTACTTTGTGCGGATCTGGGCGGCGGGCTGCTGCTGCTGGTACCGCTGCTGGAGGGGGCAGCTCAAGTTCGCCCGGGAGCCCCCTTTCTCCGTTTCTAAGAGTGCACTGAGGTAAGTGACGAATTTATTTAGAAGAAAATTATGGCCAGAGAAGTTTTAGGAAAGTTCACTGATTTTAGTGACGATAGCAACGTAAGCTCACTGGTGTTAGTGACGATCTTGAGAAAGCTCACTGTTTTAGTGACGATAGCAGACTAGTCTTTTTTTTGCTTCTTGACTATTTATTCCTGATATACTATGGGTTCAGAGGTCTCAAGAATACGTATGGAAGGGCCTCTGTGGGAGTTGCTAGAAGCAAATGGAACTCCTTTGAAAATGAGAACTGCTCGGGCGTTCTTGCGCACCGTAGAAGGAGTCAGCCCTTGGTTCCTAGATGAAGGATTATTAAACATTCCACAATGGGAACATTTAGGGGAGGATCTTAGGAAGGTTGATAAAGAGAAACCCCTTCCATCTGGCACACTCGCTATATGGGCTCTCATACGAGCCTGTTTGCTTAGCCCCAAACCCCCTGAGATTATAAAAGAAAGCCTACAAGCAGGGGAACAAGTCTTGGAGGAAGTAAAAGAGGAACAATCGAAGGCCTCAACTAAAGGGACCTCTTCAGAAGAGGAAGAAGAGCTTTCAGGGGATGAATTAGCAAAAAAATTAAGCAACTTATCTTGTGAACCATTGCAGCCTTCAGCTCCCCCACCTTATAATCCTGAAATAAATTGTAGCTGCCCAGGAGCCTGCTCGCACGATAGACATGACATCACTGATTGGAATTCATAGGACGACAGTTAGGCTTAGCCCTACCAGTCTTTCAAGATCAGCAAGGGAATCGCATGCATCAGCCATTAGATATTAAACAAGTAAAACAGCTAAAAGAGGCAGTCATGTCTTATGGCCCTCAGGCTGCTTATACTATTACCTTACTCGAGACTCTCGCAGAACAAAACCTAACACCTTTAGACTGGAGTAATCTAGCGTGAGCTTGCTTGTCTGGAGGGCAATATCTTACGTGGAAAATAGCAAATCAGGATAACTGTATGGAAACTGCTCGCCGTAATGCGGGAGCTGGGAATGGAGCTTGGAATTTAGAAATGCTGACTGGTACAGGACAGTTTTTGGGAAATCAAAATCAGATCAATTTTCCACCTGCAGTGTATTTGCAAATTGCTACTGCTGCCGCTAGGGCGTGGAAAACCATACAAGGCACAGGTGATTTACAAGGTCAATTGTCAAAAGTTATCCAGGGAAATAATGAACCATATGCAGATTTTGTAGATAGACTTATCCAAATGGCATCTAGAATTTTTGGGGATGTTGATCAGGCTATGCCTCTGGTCAAGCAATTAGCCTATGAGCAAGCCAATAAATGGTGCAAAGAAGCAATACAACCCTGGAAAAACAAAGACCTAGCCTCCTATTTAAAGGCCTGTAGAGACATAAATGAATCAGTTATCCAAGCTAATGTCATGGCAGAGGCTTATGCTAATTTTACTGGTACAAAGGTTACCAAATCCCCTGGTCTCTGCTTCCAATGTAATAAACCAGGTCATAAAAAACGGGACTGTCCTCAGGTCAATAAAAAACCTGGCCTATGTCCTCGATGTAAAAAGGGAAATCACTGGGCTAGCGACTGTAGATCCACCCAAGATATGCAAGGGAATCCCCTTCCAAAAAACGGAAAACAGGGCCCACAGCACCGGGGCCCACAAATATACGGGGCCATACAGACAATCCCTCAGAGCTACTATCCCCTTTCCAGCTCCGTAGAGCAACAAAAAGAAGCGCAGGACTGGATCTCTGTGCCTCCGCCAGAGCAATATTAACTCCCGATATGGGAGTTCAGCCAATTCCTACTACTGTCTATGGACCACTACCAGAGGGAACTGTAGGATTACTACTGGGTAGAAGTTCTAGCGCACTGAAAGGATTACAAATTACACCCGGAGTCATTGATCCTGACTTTACAGGTGAGATTAAAATTCTTGCCTCATCCCCACGGTGTATTGTTTCTATTTCCCCTGGAGACCGCATAGCGCAATTGCTAATTCTGCCCAGCCATCATTCACATTTCCCGGCCAGCAATAAAGAGAGAGGTAATCAAGGCCTAGGATCCACTGGGATCCTTCCTTACGCTAAATGTGCCTTCCTTACGCTAAATCTAAGAGAAAGACCAATGACCGCTTTACATATTAATGGTAAAGCATTCACAGGGCTCTTAGACACAGGTGCAGATAAGAGTATCATCAAAAGGGAAGATTGGCCAAAAGCATGGCCAATACAAAAGGCTGACCAAGCTTTGCGTGGCTTAGGTATTGCCTTTAATCCTGATAGGAGTGCTACTTTACTAAATTGGAGAGATGATGAAGGACACCAAGGTTTAGTTCAACCATATATATTCGATCACTTGCCTGTAAACTTATGGGGTAGAGATGTCATGGAAGGCATGGATCTAAGATTAACATCGGACATACCATTTAGCAGCCCGCAAGCTAATACAATTATGCTTGCTCAGGGACACATCTGGGGAAAAGGTTTAGGGAATAATCAACAAGGAATCACCAACCCGATTGAACCCCAGAAAAAGGAGAACCGGACGGGTCTGTGTTTTCATTAGGGGCCACTGACTATATCAAATTAACTTGGATATCCAATAAACCTGTCTGGGTCCCTCAGTGGCCCCTCTCTCGAGAAAAATTACAAGCGGCCCAGCAACTAGTCTTGGAACAATTAGCTGCAGGACATATAAGACCATCCACGTCTCCTTTTAATATGCCCATATTTATCATCAAAAAGAAATCTGGAAAATGGAGACTACTACATGACCTTAGAGCGATCAATGCTACCATACAACCCATGGGACCTATACAGTTAGGCTTACCATTACTGACCACGCTACCAAAAAATTGGCCAACCATCATTATAGACATAAAGGACTGTTTCTTCTCTATTCCCCTACATCCTGAAGATACCTTTAGATTTGCCTTCACAGTCCCATCTATCAATCATGCCCACCCAGATCAAAGATATGAATGGACTGTGTTACCACAGGGCATGACCAACAGTCCTACTATATGCCAAATCTTTGTATGGACGACCATCAAACCGCTTCAGGAACAAAACCCCGATCTAATAATATATCCTTATATAGATCATGTTTTACTTGCCCATCCTGATGGCAATCGACTCAAGGCTCTTTATGAGGAATTAACTATTCTCTTGGAATATAGAGGGTTACATATCGCCACGGAAAAGGTTCAATTAGGTACTACACAAGAATTTCTGGGTTCAAAATTGACACCCACAATTATCCAACCATTAAAAATTACCTTGAGACTAGATCATCTCCAAACTTTGAATGACTTTCAGAAATTATTAGGGGACCTAAATTGGATCAGGAGTTTTCTCAGGATCCCCACTTCTCAATTATCACCCTTATTTGATATCCTAAAGGGAGATCCTCATCCAAATTCATCTAGAACCTTAACTCCTGCTGCTAGACAAGCCATCAGAATCATTGAAAAAGCTATGGAGGCTGCTCAACTCGATCGATTCCACCTTGAAAAACCTTTGAGCTTTATTGTTCTAGTTGACCATAACTCCCCTACTGGGGTCATCTGGCAAGAAGGACCATTGCTATGGGTCCATTGTGCTCACTCCCCAGCTAAGGTTTTGAGTAGCTACCCAGAGGCCATAGCTGAACTAATTCTGAAAGCCATCAAAATAGCCACCATTTCCTTTGGGACGTCACCCGCATTGATCATCACACCCTACATCCCTGCCCAACTTCAATTCTTGAGTAACTCCTCCTCTAATTGGGCCATTATCATGACAGTACTACTGCTAAATTTGACAATCATTATCCCTCCCACCCTTTATTGCAATTCCGGAAAGAACATCCCATAATTTTCCCAAGGATAACCAGCCAAAAACCTATTGATAACGCCTCTGTGGTGTTTTCTGATGGTTCCAATAATGGAACTGGCGCCTTTATGGCAGATGGGAAAATTAATAAATTTTTGTTTCCCACTACCTCTGCTCAACATGTGGAATTATTAGCAGTCACTGAGGTCTTCAAGGCATTCTCCTTTTGCCCCTTCAATTTATTTTCTGATAGTAAATATGTAGTATATGCACTATCTCTGTTAGAAACAGCAGGAACTATATCTACTAGCTCTTCTGTACATACCTACTTAAGAGCACTACAAGTTCTTATTTGGAACAGAAAACATCCTTTTTTTATAGGGCATTTAAGAGCACATTCTAACTTACCTGGGCCCCTCTCGTTGGGAAATGCCCTGGTCGATTCTGCTACTAAAGATCCACATATATTTAACTCTATAGAAGCAGCAAAAACCTTTCATGAGAAATTCCATGTGAACGCTTCTACCTTAAAATTAAAATTCAAACTTACTAAAGCTGTAGCGCGTGATATAGTTAAATCCTGTGAACGCTGTGTCTCCTTACCCCCTCAACCTTCTTTGGGAGTCAATCCAAAGGGGTTACTCCCTAATCACATATGGCAAATGGACGTAACACATATGCCCGAATTCGGACTCTTAAAATACGTTCATGTTTCCATTGACACTTTCTCTGGATTTATTACGGCCTCCTTGCATTCTGGAGAAAAAACTAAAGATGTTATCGCACATTGTTTGCATTCGTTCTCTGTTCTAGGGGTACCAAAACAATTAAAAACAGACAATGGCCCTGGATTTACCTCTACTACATTTAAACAATTTTATGCTACATTTGGAATCACTCATGTCACTGGTATCCCCTACAATCCCCAGGGTCAAAGCATAGTGGAACGTGCCCACATTACTATTAAAAATACCTTATTTAAACAAAAAGGGGGAATAGGAGATACATTCCGATCCCCAAGAGACAAACTATCCACTATCCTCTACATTTTAAATTTCTTGAATGTGGATAAAAACCAGTGTACTGCTGCCGAAAGACATTGGTACACACTAGGCAACTCTCAACCTAAGGTTCTTTGGAAGGACCTTCTGTCGGGTCAATGGAAAGGCCCAGACCAAGTGCTAATCTGGAGCCAAGGCTCTGTTTGTGTCTTTCCAGAGAACGCTCCATCCCCTATTTGGGTCCCTGAATGGCTAGTCAAGCCGGTCTTACACTCGGCACCAAAAGAGGCAGAAGCCCAAAAGGACAACAGCCATGGTGACGATAATCTGGATGATGATGATCCACGCACTCCTGACCATGACATCAGGACAGACCCTTTGGGCCATTGTTAAAGCCTGGCCCTATCCATTCCCTTTAACGTCTTCCTCTGCTACTTACCCTGCACTCTTAACTACTAATTTATTATGTAACTCCTCTTAAAAGCACAACTTTTCCCAAACGTTTGAAACGAGTGTTGAAGTGCAAACTTGTTCTAAAAATATCACGTTTTTGCCTACTCCTGTTTGTATTCGCCCCCCTTTTATGTTTCTTGTCAGTAACAGTACAACCATTTCTAATAAGTTGAATTGTACGTTGAACACTTGCTTCCTTACACAATGTTGGAATGCTACAGGCTTTTCATTTACTATGATAATGCGTATTCCAGTGTTTTTGCCTATGCCCATCTCTGTCCCAGAGGGAGACCTTCCAGTTTTGCTGAGACATAAAAGAGACTTTGGTATCACCGCTGCCGTGGTGACAGCTGTTGCCACCTCCGCTGCTGCCGCCGCTGCCGCTGCTACTGCACTTGCCATTGCTATTCCTACAGCCAAGGAGATTAATCAACTGTCTACGAATACCGCAGAAGCTCTACAAACCCAGAGTGAAATTAATGATCATCTTGCTGCAGGTATTCTTTTTGCTAATCAGCGGATTGACTTGCTACAAGAACAAATGGACATTGTAATACAACTACTGACTGTAGGATGGGGGAAGCAATGGTTTGGGTTCATATCCATGGGTGGATTGCTGATATTTGCTGTGGTGTGTTGCCTATGGTGCATTTGCCCCATGATGAGGATTCGTAAAAGAGACACCATTGCCATCAATCAAGCTCTGTTATCCATCGAGTCCAGACAGTCGCCCCAGGTATGGCTCAGTATGCTGGATCGGTAGTCAAAGACGGGTAAGATCATAGGCGGAATATACCAACCTAAGACAGGACATGATCCTATAAGCATCATGATCCAATGACGGGTAAGGATATTCTTTGCCTTGCGACAACCTAAGACAGGCATGACCCCTGCTGAGTCTTTCCTTCTACCATAAAACAAAAAGGGGGAACTGTCAAGGGCAGATGCTCCAGGGGCCCGGAGATCCGTCAACCGCAGAGCTTTGTAAAAAGGCGCCTGGCGATTTGCCAGAAGGTGTGTCTAGAGTGACTGATCGTAAACAGGAAGTACTACCTATTGGCTGTTGAACTATTGCTATGCTGTGGGTACTTGGTAACAAGCTTAAGATTGGTGGATGCATATTGCTGTCTATGCTGATTGGCTTAGCTCCCCTATATAAGCGATGGCCATAGGAAATAAAGGGCTCTTTTTTTGAAACCCAACCGGACGGAGGGTCGTTATTATTGCTGCTGGACGGTGATAGGCTACATCAATTCATTTCCCCACCAACATTCCCCCTCAACCCCACAAGGGTTCCCCTTTTTCCACATCCTTGCCAACACGTGTTATTTTCTTTTTGAAAATGGCCGTTCCAGCAGGTGTGAGGTAGTATCTTATTGTGGCTTTGATTTGAATTTCCCTGATGATTTGTGATGTTGAGCACCTTCTCATGTGTCTCTTAGCCATATATGTATCTTTACAAAAATATCTACTCTGATCTATCCATTTTTAATGAGCATTTTTTTCTATTGAGTTGTGTGAGTTCTTTATATATTTTAGGTATTAACCCCTTATCAAATATGATTTGCAATTTTTTTCTCTACTCCATAGGTTGACTTTCCATCTGTTGATGATTTCCTTTGACTCTCTCTCTGCCTCTGCCCTTCTCACATAAATAATAAACAAATAAATAGCCTGTTAAATTTTGCTTTTTTGCCTAACACTTTTGTGTCAAATTCAAAAAAAGCATTGCCAAAACTGATATCAAGGAGTTCACCCTCTATGTTGCATTATACATCCAAGGAAATCATGAAGAGAATGAAAAGTCAACTAAAAAGCTTTTTAGTTGGGGTGTGTGGGTGGCACAGTTGATTAAGCAACTCACTCTTGGTTTTGGCCCAGATCATGATCTCAGGGTTGTGGAATTGGGCCCTATGATGAACTCCATGCTCAGCCCAGAGTTTGCTAGAGATTCTCTCCCCCTCCACCCCTGCCTCTTCCCAAATACATAAATAAATCTTTAAGTAGACCCTTGTTAATTTTTGCACTTTTGTCTAAAGCTTTTGTGTCAATTCCAAAAAATTGTTGCCAAACTGATGTCAAGGGGTTTACCCCTTATGCTGCCTTCTAGGAGTTTTATGATTTCCAGTCTTCCATTCAGGTCTTTAGTCCACTTAAAGTTTGGTTAGTACGTGCTGTAAGATAGGGTCCAGTTTCATTCTTTTACATGTGACTATCCAGTTTTTCCAGAAACATTTTTCAAAGAGACTATTCTTTCCTCATTGTATATGCTTTGTTCCTTACATACATAAGTTTATTCTATTCTGTTCCATTGCTCTATGTGTCTGTTTTTCTGCCAATATCATACTGTTTTGTTTACTATAACTTTGTCGTATAGTTTCAAATGTGGAAATGTGATGTCTCCAGCTTTATTTTTTTTCAAGATCGCTTTGGGTATTCAGGAACTTTTT